>NC_063057.1:31009559-31290823 GCF_018812025.1 Megalobrama amblycephala | reverse complement strand
GTTGCAGTTTTTTATGACGTTTTATTAATCCGTCCATTCTTTTTAGTTTCAATGCATTAATAATGGGAGCGAAATTATTCAGTGACTCACGTTTACTAAAATAAGGATATAATTCATGAAACATGCAACAATTTCTTAATCAGTGTCCAAACAGATATATTTTTCCTAAGTAGTTATCTGTCAAAATAAAGATAACAAAGTATGTGCGTGTCAAAAATCCATGCTGTTTTATTAAAGGAGTTTAAAATATAAATAAAAAATGTATCTGTGATAAATATAGGCCTAATATGTGAGAAAATTGTCATTTTACATAAAGATAAATTGGCTTTGATGCATTTGTTGGATAACGTGTGGTTAAAGCGCCACTCAGCGGTCAAAAGCTGCAAATGCACTTTGCGACGCGGCAGCGGCGGTAGAACCACCGCCACCTACTGTACATCCAAACCGTGCCCAGAACGACACGTAGAACCACCGTTTTGGATGGTAAATACTCCACCTACTGTAATCCAAACCTTAATGATGATATACTTAGGAGACTATCATCACTCAATGGCTGGTGTCTAAGTGGTGTCCGCAGAATAATATAGGTTTCATAGACAATTGGAAAGTTTTTGGGGCAGACCTGACCTGTTTCCTGTTAACCAGCACTGGCACGCCGACGCACCGCAGCTTCTTTGTTTAAACTAGATCAAATTTACTGTTAAATGTAATGTAATTACCTTGACAAACTATACATCATTAAAAAGATCTAAGACTCAAGCTTCAATTTTTATTCTCTATTTTACTCTTTATATCGTATGGTGTCCGTTATTTGTTAATATGCGTCGGGAGTTATGAATATGAAAAACGGAGTCGTTACCTTTTCATTGAAATATGAGCGTCAGCTTCAGCCATTGAGAAAAAAATCCTGCGAGATCGTCATCAGAAAACTCCACAAAATAACATCCCTCAGGGCTTTTAGCTTAAAGGCATGTACATTTGGAGAAATATTGATGGATTGTCATACGTTTATGTAAATTTTCTATACAGAGGAGTAATATTTATGAATATTTTACCCAAACGCGCTGTTGTTGTCATATTAACGCTGTATACACTGACAACTGTGTTTTACAACTCATCCTGAAGCCGGAGGGCGCTCTGTACACACTTAGTCCACAAATGCGTCACGGAAGAAAAAATATACCATGTGACCTCTAAGGAAATAACACAGAGATCGCTGAAAACATCAATACATCTGCAAATCGACACTTTTGAAAGTAATAATTACACGATTGTGACGATATGTAGTTTATCTTTGTTCATTACGACATGTCTAGTATTAATAATAGATAGATTATATTAATAATGCAATGCTAATCGAGATAGCTTTTCTCATTGTGCAGAATAGTATACAATGATATATTTTCTGTCTGATTTTTATCCGAAACCACATCACATCAAAGAAGGTTATTAAAAACACTCGACTTGTAAGTTTGGAGCAAAAACATGGTTTTAATCTTATAAATTGTCGTGTTTTGTTGGTGTGCTAAGCTAACATGCTAGCGAGCCCAGAAATGCACCTGTTATATGCAAATAAATAATTTTGAATTGTACAGCTCAATGATTTTTTTTCTTGCTTTTTTTCAAGAAGGGCATTAGATACAGTTTTAAAGAAAGTGAAGTGAGAAGTTTGGTAAAAGAAATGAGGGATTAAATCTTGAATAGTAATTATAATAGGGACAAAAGAAAAGAATAATCAGAGCCATAAAAAGGCTGGAGAGGTGTAAATGTTTTCAGGGAGACTGAAACTGAATCGGGCAATTATCACCACATGACAAACTAGACAATACATTTGAATAGATGCTTAGATGACGACAATAAACACCAGTTAGCACTTTAGAGTCTTTTCAAAATAAAATCAGATGACATGGTCTTACAAAACATGTAATAAAACTCAGAGTTTTAAACTTATCATCTTCAGATTTGAAATGTAACATGGTCAGACATGTGGCTTTAGCTGCAGTGCATTTCTAGAATGCTAAAAGGCCAACTTCACTTTTATTTCCATAAAGATATTTCATAAAAAATAATTTCTAATAACTTTTCAAAATTTGAAGCTATTTTTAACTATTTTCTTCATTGTGACAATAACTAATTATGACTTTACAATAAACTGTAAAGTGTCTGCTTTCAAATGAGACCTTACTTGTGCTTTTAGTGCAAAAGGTTCATGAACTGTATCTGTTTTAGTTTGGGTATGTCATTTCTTGGGATTTTCCAAAAGCGGGGGTGCTGGCTAACAGGTTAAAAGAGATGGTATTCATCCCTCCTGAGGTGGTACTGCTCTTCTCTCTAGTAATATGGCACATAGTCTTAGAGCTGAAACATGACAAACTGGGGCCCAGGTCAGGAAGCAGACAGACTGGCTAAACCGACCATCTGCTAGCTGTCTCAAATCAGAGAAGTCAGATAATTCCCAACACATAGAGACTTTTTCACCTAGATATCATCACATAGAGACTGTGTCTGTAGCCCGAATTAGTAAATACAAAAAACTCCCAAACCCATTTAACGGTAAAAATTTAAGAGATGTTCAACAAATAAATTATCAAGCTCGGTTTGTTTAAAGCTGCAGTCCGTGATTTTTCCTCTTTGTCGCCATCTCTTGTTTGAAACCTGCAATTGCAGTCATATGCAGAACAGTTATCTGTACGTGCGTTGTGCCTCGGCACAGCTCGTCAGCGTGGATGAATCTAATGTTTGCTGTCAGTCACCGCACCGGTGTGGATACTGAATTTCAGAATCACAGATTCTACGTCTTGAAAGTATGACCAATATAAGATTTTTACTGGAAAATATCATCTGAACAAGTAAGTAACATGTCTGCGACTTCTGTTCTGATCAACTGAGGAAAAAAGCATTAGGCCTACAATAAATCGCGCTGCCAATGATGATTAAATCTAATGATCGCTTAGCTCGGATTATGCCAAACCATGCAAATTATTATTACTGTTATATTGTTCTCAAATTGTTAATGTTAACAACATCAGCATTGCGTGACTGTGTATTTAGTGTGTATTAGCGTTACCTGTAGATTTCAATGTCTGTAGACACTCCACAGTCTGAAGTCTTTTGCTTTTGACTACAGGTGAATCTCCAGTTGTCACTGATGATTGTCATTTGGACCTTTCTGGATTACAATCCGCCATCAAAATGATAAGTTTAATTATTTCAGCTGCTGTGAGAAAAGGCTATAAATGTGCCGCTACCAGCTGCATCCTCACGTGATAAAACCAAACCGACTAGCCTTTCGACGTGACTCCTTCCTTTCTGTTTACGGACGTGATGTAATGACGCACAGAGGAACTGCTGCATGCTCAAATTTCCCACGGAAATTCACCATGTCGCTCTTATTATAAAACATTATTACAAGCTTATCGTTGTGAATCGAGACAAGATAATGAGATAGTTTTGAACACTGGCTGCTTATGTACTTGCTCAAAAATTGATTTTGGACAATTTTTAACCAAAAAAAAGTTACGGACTGCAGCTTTAATATTAGATCCCTTTCTACAAAATCACTCTTTGTAAATTATATGATTACAGATCATAAACTAGATGTGCTGTGTTTGACAGAAATCTGGCTAAAACCAGACTCATTTCTTTAAATGAGTTCAAACCCCAAGATTACTGTTATAAACAGGAGCCACGTCCGAAAGGCAAAGGGGAAAGTGTTGTTGTAATTTATAGCAATATCTTTTATATTACTCGGAGGTCGAGTTTCAAATATAATTCGTTTGAAGTGATGGTGCTTTATGAAACGTTTGACATTTGTGCTGGCTACTGTATACAGGCCACCAGGGCACCATACAGACTTTATAGAATTTGCTGATTTTCTATTAGAGTTAGCACTGGTTGAGGATAAAGTCCTTATTGTTGGTGATTTTAATATCCATGTAGATAATGAAAAAGATGCACTGGTATTGGCATTTAGAGATATTCTAAACTCTTTTGGAGTTCAGCAACATGTGTCAGGACCCACTCATTGTCATAATCATACTTTAGATCTAATATTGTCATGGAATCGATATTGATGCCGTTGAAATTCTGCAGCAGAGCGACGACATCTCAGGTCATTACACTGCTTACAAAGTCCATTTTCCAGGTTAAATCGGACATTGGAAATTTCAGTCAAATTTGAGGTGGACGGCCGTGTGCGAAAACTTCCCAGTCACGCGTGGGGAATCCCATACATGTTCACACACTTGAGATGCACAGAGACTTTCAGATACAGGATTTTTCTGATTACATACACTGGACGTGTTCAGAGATTTTTTTATGGTGTTTATCAGTTAAAAATTAGTTATTTTTTAAATATGCAGGTTATTTAAATTATTTTGAATGATTCCAGCTCACTTAAAATATTCAAAAAAGCCACTCAATGGTAGCCACCAACTGGTGTAAAGATGTAACAAACAGAAGTGTCACTGACTCACCAAATAAATTATTAGTGAATTAATCTAAACAAGTCTTTTGATGAACAGAATCGTACAATTTGAGTGACTGGTAATCTGGGATTAATCAAAATCTCGGGGTTTGTAATCAAGGAAATGATTTTTTTGCTGAACCGCATTTTATAGGCCGCTACCTTCAATTATTGCGCGCGCTGACAGCGCCCTGTATTTTCAGAGAGGTTTATATCAGACAAAGCGAAGGTAAAGTTAAGTGCAAATTCAAAAAACAATTTTAAATTGAGTATTTACCAAAACGGAAGTTTAAGTGTTGTTGATTTTAATTGAGTGTGTGTATGTTGTAAAAATGATTCTAACGTTAGCCAAAATAAATAGCTACGGTTAGTTTGGTAAAATGCTAACTGGTACTTAGCAACTACATACATTTCTAAGAAGTTATCTATCAGTAAAATATTCTCATTTATTATTCATTCAAGTTAGTCTAGTTATTGTGCTTGAGTTGTTATCTTATTTCCTTATCTTATTTGACAAATCAGCAGACACTTTCTTCTCAACTATCCTCAGGGGCTTCAAATACAGCACTGAAGGAAAAGCTGCAGCTGAATTTTTATTCATGCAAGCCTGCAAGGCAGACAAGGACAGAAAAGGTGTTTTACCAACATACTTATAATAAAATATATCATATTTGTTAAAGAGCAGTGTAAATTTCACTCCTGTTGTTGTTCTATTTTAATCTCTCTCTCTCTCTTCTCTTTGTGCGCATGTGCGGGCGTTTGTTGAGTGAACAGAGCAGGCCCGCCGTGGCTTTAAAAGATTATTTTTTCTTTTTTTTGTTGTTGTTGGGTTAAAGTTTTATTTTGTTGTGAAATTAACAGAGAACCCTAAACCAGTCCTTGTACTGGAATCATGGCGACTCAGTGAGCTAATGCTCTAGATTCATTCTCGCGGCGCCACGGAGTGAAGGTGGTGGCTGCGGGGAGTATGGAGGAGTGTAGTTTGACGGTTGGTGAGGTAGTGGGTCATGAATGTGTGTTAGCGGTGTCCAGAATGAACAACTCAATTGTGCTGTTTCTGAGTACAGTAGAGAAAGCGAATGAAGTGGTTGGAAAGGGAATAAATGTATGTGGTTTATTTAGCCCAGTACTACCTCTTTCTACCCCCGCTAAAAAAGTTCCCATTTCAAATGTACCCCATTTCATTAAAGACGAGGCACTAAAGAAGCAGTTGTATCAGCAGACAAAAATGTTGAATCTGATTTGACTAGACAAATTGTTAAAAGTGAAGAATTAAATGCCAAAAATCCTGATATGCTAATCTGTTAAATTGATGAAAATAACAGCATTGATTGTGAATAGTTTCTGGTAAACATGCAAACAAGTTTGAGCCAGCCTTCAGATACTGAGTCACAAGTGGAGAGTGTGATTCAAAATGATAGTATGCTATTAGATATGGATCAGTTCATTTTTAAAACACCTCAGAAGAGGAAAAAAACAATAAGAGCTTGGTTGTGAAACAGCCCAAAAAGAATCAAGAAGAGAATAAGGTGGAAAATGAAAGTAGTGAGAGCGAGTGCTCTGATTCCAACGTTTCAGTTTGCTCTCAATCCAGTTGTATGAATAGAAAAGAGGGTGAGAAAGAAACAATGATGGAAAGGGAGGAAGCAAGTGAAAGTATAGAGGAAAACATGAAGGAAACACAGGAAAGTGAAGAAATGGATCTACATGAGTTAGAAGAGGAACAGCTTAGAGATGATAAAAACGATTTTTAAAGTTCCAACAATTAAAAGAAAAACAAATCAATGAGAGGTTGTGCCCAAATTAAAGAAAAAAAATGCAGAACAGTGACACTGCTAAGGAGGTTGGGGCTAGTGAGAAAGAATCTTTTGATCATTCAATAATGTGAAAAAAGACTTTAAAGGCTATGGTTTAGAGAAAATGAGAAGCTTTTTACAGTCCACTAAAGGGAAGCGGAATGTTGAAGTTACTGATTACTTTCCTGATCGAATGTTGTTTATTGAGTCAGCAAAAGTTTTGATGTGAGAAAGAGGGGATAACTGTTTGTCTAATCCAGATGTATATTGGCTGAAAAAAATAATACAAAGATTGAGTTCTCAAATAAGGCAAAATTAAAGTGATCAAATGGTGGAATAATAATACAAATGTGCTTGTTTTGTGCTTTTTGATATGCTCTCTCCTAATGAATAATTTTAAAATCTCATCCATTAATTTGAATGGAGCGAGAGATGCTGCTAAAAGAGCACAATTATATGATGTTTTGAAAATGAAAGGTATAGATATAACATTTGTACAAGAAACCCATAGCACACCAGATAATGTTGTAGAGTGGCAAAAAGAATGGGATGGTCAGAATTGTTTTAGTCATAAAAGTGTTTTTAGTGCAGGAGTTGGCATTCTATTTTCAAGAAATTTTTTGCCCGATTCATATAAGATAGAACAAGTAATAGAAGGAAGATTATTAAAAGTTACAGCAAAATATGAAAAGATAAAGCTAGTATTGATTAATGTTTATGCTCCAGTTAAGTCGTATGAAAGAATGATTTTTTTACATACACTTGCTAATACATTTCAGCAATGTGAAGATCATTATGTAATAATTGGTGGAGACTTTAATTGTACTGTCAGTGATATTGATAGGAATCATCTAGAGCCTCATTGTGCTTCAAGACGAAGATTGTCACAATTAATTGTATCAAATGAACTTTGTGATATCTGGAGGAATTGGAATAGCAATATAAGACAGTATACATGAACACGTGTAACCAGGTGGTAAATAACCTTAAAATTTGTTTCTCTCCTTGCATGTTAAAATCTGTAATTTTATTCTTATTGTGTTCAATGTATTCAGTTATGATAAACAGTGGTTGCCTGTATTTTCCTGGAGTGGTTAGCAGGTGGCACTCCGTGTGTTGCATATGAGACAGTGCGCATGCGCTCTCAATCTGAAATATCCGTTGAGATTGCGAGCAGTGCAAGCAACGAGTGTTCTATGGAAGTGGTGGAGTTTCCCTTTCGAAAGGGAACTTCAACTCTGCGCTGAACGCGCTATGGGGAACGTCACTCGTGACTCGTGTTCGAAATGCCAAAAATCACAACACTCCAATCCTATTGGCCGGCGACAGCCTATCACGTCAAACGGCGTGAACCGTGACGTATAAAGGGAGCGCCTGAGGAAGCAGCCAACATCCTTTCGTCTTTTCGGGACTGTCTTGTTCGTTTGCCATTTCTCTCAGACTCCTGTATTTATATGTCGAAAATGTCTGAGAAAACTTTCAGGAAGTGTGCTGATCCTTTTCCCAGGTTTCTGACACACAACACAACCTGTGCATTATGTGTCTGGGCGAAGAGTTTGAGAGAGGTGTAAATCTTTCTCATGTCGAAGCGGCTGACGAGGACGCACTTCTGGAGGATGATGATGTCCTGTCTCTGACATCGTCAGATCCAGGAGCGAGTGCTCTTTTGGCTCAAAGCCCCAGAGAGCAGGAGATGGCCGAGGAGGGAGAAGCGAGTGAGTTCGCGGCTCCTCCTGGGCCGCCCTGCGCAGCGTTTTCGGAGTTACTCGAAGTTATGGAACGCGCCTTGAGCAGGCTGCAGCTGCCCTGGGAGCGCGTGAGAAGGGAACCCGCTCGCAGCAGGTTAGACGATCGGTTTCTTTCAAGCCATAACCCGGTAACTCCAGCGAGCCTTCCATTCCTTCCCGATCTGCATTTTGAGATCGAGAAGGCATGGAAGAACCCATTCTCGGCCCGAATTCATCGACATCAGCAAGTTAATTTTGCTGATGTTGAGGGATTGGGCCAGCATGGGTATGTGTCGATGCCACCTATAGATGAGACGTTTACGAACTATCTCGCTACAGGGAGTGCACCGACACTGAAAGCTCCGGCCCTGCCATCCAAAGCACTGAAGATGACGTCACGTTTGAACGGCAGGGCTTACACCGCTGCAGGTCAGGCTGGTGCTGCATTGCACACAGTGGCAGTGCTGCTTGCATACCAGGCTGATCTGCTCACAGATCTGGATCAGGGCCAGGGTCTGTCCGCTAAGGCGGTCAAGGAGTTGCGCCAAACCACGGATTTCACTCTGAGGGCCACCAAACAAACTGCCGCCTCGATCGGGAGATCTATGGCGGGCATGGTGGCCACAGAGCGACATCTGTGGCTTAACTGTGCGGACATCGGAGAGAAAGAAAAACGCTTTCTCCTCGATGCCCCGGTTTTGCCTACTGAACTTTTTGGCTCCGCTGCGTTTAGATTTTGCATCCCGCTCAGATCCAGTTCTGGGCCCAGACAGCCGGGAGGTCCTGGGCCGTCTCGAGGTGCTCGTGCACCTCCTCCTCCCCGGAGTAAGTCGCAGAGACGGCGGGATGCAAGGAGGAAGAAGCAGGATCTGAGGGAGGTGATCGAAAATCGGTGCCAGCAGCGCTGATGATCGATCTCCTCTCTCGCGAGGGCTGTTTTCTCGCTCTTGCTCTTCCTTCTTCCTCCTCCTCTCAGCAGAATTCTTTGACATCTATATGCTACGGGCTTTGACAGTCAGGTTGACAATGTGGGCCTATGATGAATATTTTTCTGACGGCCCGCCGTCTGGCTTGATAGTGAAAGTGCTTTTAGGCTTAAAGAACTTTGGATTTTATCCTTTTCCGTGTGGAAGAAGCAAGGAGAAATCTGCGTTCTACGAGCCGCAGGAGGTAAGCCAGGTCCATTTTTATTATTAAGGTAGACCTTGCTTTTCCTGTATAGCTTCCCGTGCATATAGTCATTATTAGGGGGTTATTTGGGCAAATAACTGAATGCTAGGCTGGCTGTTTTACAG
The DNA here is from genome assembly GCF_018812025.1 of Megalobrama amblycephala. NCBI lineage: Eukaryota > Metazoa > Chordata > Actinopteri > Cypriniformes > Xenocyprididae > Megalobrama > Megalobrama amblycephala. The sequence continues at coordinate 31,281,540 of NC_063057.1, read as the reverse complement.
GCAGGCCGCTGATGGCCGCTATGTTATTTTTAGCCTCCGGTGCTTGTGTAGCTTCTCGACTGATACTGTGTTTGTAGCTAGAGCTAGCACTCGCAATTTCAGTTATTTGTATCAGATTGGCTGGTTTTTCCGGCCATCTGATGCTGTCGCTTGTGTCGCTTCATTTCTCCTTATATTTGGAAAGTTTGTAATGAAGCCCGAGCATGGCTTGGTCTCTATAGGCCTTAGCTAGTGGCTAGGCTAGAGCTAGGTTAGGTATTTATTTGTTTACATCACCCCTGTTATTACAATCCCCCCGGTTGTATAGTTCCTAGTTCTGGCCTCCTCCTGAGGGAGTCGGTGGCCGTTTTTGCCCATATTTCCCCTTCATATTTCTGTATGCAGGCGCTTTAGTCAGATAAACAGCTAGGGTGTTAGGCTGTTATTAGCCTCCCTGATGTTGTTTGTCTCAGGTGGCAGGCCCTTATCTCCGAGGAAATAAGCTGTGCGTTATGCTAGGCCCCGCTGCTCAGAACCTTTCATGCCCCTCGTGTTTGATATAATGGTGCTTTGGCTTCATAGCCCCCGTTTTCTTGGGTTCAGTACAAATATCAGATTTGTCCTGTGAAAACATTTATCCGTATGGATGGCATGTGTGTTTAAAGCTTTTCTTTTCTTTAAGGTTCTTAGACTGTAGCCCTGCATATTTATGTGAGCTTACTTTGTGCTGCCACAGGTTACACCTGTTTCTGTGATAGCAGGCTATGTTTAGCCTCTGTCTATGAACGTGGTGTTTTGTTGTACTCCCCGGTTAGGGTCTGTGTTTCACTGAGTACATCACCTGTTGGATTGCACACTCAGGGTGAATGTAGAGAATCCTATTCTGGTTAGAGTAGTTTTTATCTCGATCTCTCCCAGTCGATTATGACCGCAGCTGTTTACATTTGCTGTTAGATTGTTGGCTCTTTATTATAGCCTCTCTGTTATGCAGCGTGTTTTTGTAATACAATACGCTGTTGGTCTACGATTACTAGTTTGCTCATGCTTTTTTAGTACTGCCTCAGGCTTATGCTCACGTTATTTGAGCTGTTAGGCCTTATAGGCCTTCCTTAGATCTTGATAGCATATTTTATTTACATTGCCTGTTGGAATGTGTACTCTTAGGCTCAGGTTGTGTAGCTAGTAAACCCTTAGTTATCATCTAGGGTCTTGAGCTGGCCCCCTTTGAGCTTGGGCCCTGTTATGACCACTGACTGGCGCCACATGGTGCTTAAAGTAGCAGGCCTTACCAGGCCTCCTTTGTAGCTTCTGTGTTGGCCCAGCTGGGCTGGTTGTATACAGATTCATTCCATGGTTGAGTCATATCTTATGACGCATGCCTCCATTGGCCACGCCCCTCCCCCTTCTGCATGAATAGGCCTTAGGTCAGGCCTTTCGTTGGGTCTTGTGGCGTAGTGTGTACTCTCCTTCCTATGGTTTCTCGAGTACTGGCTGTCTGGCTGGCATCTGTCATATGTTACCCTTTTTGCTGCCATATGTTCATGGAAGTTGTTGGCCCCCATTAGGGTCTCCTTTCGGTGTAAAAGTGAGCATGTTGGCACAGCTTGTATGGGTTTTTTGTATGTCTCTTCACCATGGGTGAGTTATGATTGCACTAGCTAATGCCACGTGTTTTATGAAATCATAGGCTTTTACAGGCCTCCTTGCTATCACGCCAGAGTTTGGCTTTGTACTCCTCTCACTTAGAGAGTAAAAGGTGCTTTTACTGAGTACATTTCTGAGTGTTTTTCCTTGTGCTTGATTTCCTTTAGCTCTAGTTGAGCTAAATAGTTACCCTGTTTTTTACTTGGTTCTATTTTTGCTCCTAGAACTTTAGTGGCCGCTAGCTGACGCCGCGTGCAATGGGTAGGCTCTAAGGGCCTCCTGTGGAGCATGCTGGTATTTACCTTTTCAAGGTTTTTCTTCTCTACTTTTTTACTGTAGCAGTAAAGGGATGTGTCGCTGGCTGGCCGGGGCTCGGGCTGACTGATGACCTCCTTTGTAATCGGTCTGTTTAGTTTGAACCTTGATAACACTGCCACGAGCTGATGCCACGTGTCTGCTGAGGTTATAGGCCCTTGGGGCCTTCCTTAGCATGCAATGGCGTACGCTGTACTACTCTTGCTTAAAAGGTGCTTTTACCGAGTACACTGCTCGTTGGATTGTGTTGGACGGGCTGTTTCTTGTGGGCACTCACAGCTACCTAATTATTTGGGTTGGTCATGCGTGCAGCATGCTATGTTTTCAGTCGAATGGCCTTATAGGCCATCCTAAATGCCACCTTATGGATTGGGTTCTGTTGTGATATTAAGTCCTTTTTCAGAACTTTAGTTATGTTGTAGGCCCCTTGTGATTGGCCTCCATGACTTTGTGCCCGCAGTATCGTCTGTCTGTTAGGTTGAGCTTCGTACTTCCCTTTGGGTTGACTGTGTAATTGTGCTTAGCTCCCTAAGCTGGTCATTGGTTGTAGACTTCTGTGAAGTCTCCCGTTCAGACTGGCCCTAGGCTGCCGTTTGCAGTCACTCTTTCCTGCTCTTTGGAGGTTTGCATTTGGAGATTCTGTGTATCAGACAAGGTTAGCCAGGCTAGGTTTAACTTGGTGGCGTTGGGGGGGATTTTGTTTCCCCCCTAGTGACTGGCCGAGATTCCTTTTGGACTCTTGGCCACATTCCCTTAGAGGGACCACTTTCTTTGGTTCGTTGGTCCCAGATGCTCGAGCAGCCTTGGCAGGCCTTTTTCGGATGGCCTCTTTTAGGCTCAACTTGGGCTGTTGGCCATAGGGAATGCTGTCACTGACAGCCTTGGAGAATTGCTCCCGGTTTTTCCCTGGAACTGCTGGATGTTTGTCCAGACATTTTGGGCATGCATTCTCCTCTAGCATGGTGGCGTGGGTATATCGTTCCCCATAGCGCGATCAGCGCAGAGTTGAAGTTCCCTTTCGAAAGGGAACGTCTCAGGTTACGCATGTAACCATGGTTCCCTGAAAACAGGGAACGAGACTCTGCGCTTTCCTGACATGCTTTGGGATGCCTGCTGAACAGTCCCTCAAAGACGAAAAGATGTTGGCTGCTTCCTCAGGCGCTCCCTTTATACGTCACGGTTCGCGCCGTTTGACGTGATAGGCTGTCGCCGGCCAATAGGATTGGAGTGTTGTGATTTTTGGCATTTCGAACATGAGTCACCAGTGACGTTCCCTATAGCACGATCAGCGCAGAGTCTTGTTCCCTGTTCTCAAGGAACCATGGTTATATGCGTAACCTGAGACGTTTTGTGATCATCCACGGGTAAATACACTGTTTTGTGATTATATTTTAGTTAAATACCCATTTTAGGTGTATATTTTGTTATGTTGATTTGGAGAACTGTCATATTTGAAACGATATGTCATGTATAATGTCCGTGATGATATGACGTCATACCATGCGGATTAGCCCGGTTCATTTAACATTAAGAAAATGTTGTACATATTATTCTTCAAATGTTGTTGTGCTTTTCATGTGATGTGTATTTAATGTGATTCTTTACACAGTGTACAACATATGTTGGGGATTTCAGCCTTTGTAAAGTGTACGTCGTGTTATGTAGGAGCTCATCGTGAGTGTTATTTTCTCTCATTTCACTCAAATTGTGTAAGTGGGTAATATAAAAATGTATTTATGTTATTTTGTTCTTTTTGAACAGTATTCCCACTGCCGTATTGTGTTGTAACATTTTGATTGTGTTGCATTACTCATAAGGGTTTGATTATCTATTATTTTGCACTGACATTTTTGTAATATTTCTATTCTCTTGCATTTTGGAAATGACACTGTAGAGCTGTGAAGGTTTAATTTGTGTCATCAGCTCTGTGAAAGCGCTAATTTTGTTTATCTAAATTTTGTTTCACTTTTCGAGATCTTTTTGTGAACTTTCTTCTCAATTAAAACTGAGAAGCCACTTTTGATAATGAATAATTTTCTTGATAACACTAAATGAATAAACAACAAAGTAAATAGAACCCCTCAGTGTGTTCCTGGTGGTGAATTCTAATCCCCGGTCACACATGTAAGAGAAAATCATATTGCTTTAGCAAGGTTAGATAGATTTTATTGTATTTCAATCTCAATGTTTTAAAAGTTGTCCCGTATGTCCAGTTGGTTTTTCGGATCATTCTATGGTGATTACTTCTGTTTTTATTAACTCTATAAGAAATAATTCATTGTTTAAAATCACTAAAATGTCTGATATATGAAGAAGATCAGTTGATTTTTATGAAGAGCTTTATGCAAGTGAACATGAAAAATATTATTTATTTGTAAAACATTTTTATAAAGATCTTCCTCAGGTGCCTGAAGAATTTTATGAAGAATTAATGAAACCATTGTCAAAGGAGGAGTTGTATGCTTCTTTACAAAGTTTAAAAAATGGGAAGGCACCAGGAATTGATGGTCTTCCTGTTGATTTTTTTTAAGTCCTATTGGGATTTTTTGGGAGATGATTTGTTTGAAGTTCTGAATAACAGCTTGAATGGAGGACAGCTGCCACAAAGCTGTAGAAGGGCAGGTTTAACCCTGCTCCCAAAAAAAGGCAATTTAAAGGAAATCAAAAATTGTAGACCAGTGTCGTTATTATGTGCTGATTATAAAATCATATCTAAAACTTTGGCTAATCGATTAAAAGAAGTGATGGGAGTGTAAATACATATGGATCAGTCATACTGTATACCCAACAGGTCAATTGTTGACAATATTTCATTAAACAGAGATGTTTTAGAGATTTTAAGGATTTTTGGCTTAAAATGTGGTCTGATCTCATTAGATCAGGAAAAAGCTTTTGACCGGGTAGAACATTGTTATTTAGGGGATACTTTTAAAGTTTTTGCTTTTTCTCACGGTTTTATAAATATGATAAAAGTCCTTTAAGAGGGCATTGAAAGCATATTGAAGATCAATGGTGGCTTGAGTGCTCCGTTTAAGGTTGGAAGAGGAATAAGACATGGATGTTCAATGTCTGGAATGTTATATCCTATTGCTTTGGAACCTCTTTTAAATCAAATAAGGGAGAGTATGTGTGGTTTCAAATATGATAGTGCATATATGACTGTAAAGTTGTCAGCATACACTGATGATGTAATAGTGTTAATTAATGACCAAGAAGACATCAATAGACTAACAAAAATTGTTGAAGACTGGTAAAAGTTTGTCTTCAAAGGTTAATTGGTCTGAGTTCAGCCCTGTTAATGGGTAATTGTCAAGCTGAAAAACCAACTTTACCATGTGGAATGTTCTGGACAAAAGGAGGTTTTAAATATTTAGGGGTGTTTTTAGGGGATGTGATAACAGTGGAAAAGAATTGGGAAAATGTTATAGAAAAAGTACAAGGAAGACTGAGCCATTGGAGCCATCAAAAATATCTTAATTTGTGTTCTGAAGATGAACAAAGGTCTTACGGGTGTGGAACAACATGAGGGTGAGTAATTAATTACATAATTTTTTATTATTTTTGGGTGAACTAACCCTTTAATATGTGCTTTGAAATTACTAATAAACAGCCAATATCCTAGTAATATGGATGCTAATAAGCAACTACTATAGTTAATAGTGAGAATTGGACCATAAACTAAAGTGTTACCAACTTTTTTCACTTAGTGCTGCCCTTCACAGATAAGTCGAGTCTTGAAATAAGATATATTTTCATATTAAGAGAAACATGTAAATAAGAAAAATGTACACTATCGTTTTTTTCAAAAGTTTACCCCTGGCTCTTAACATATTGTGCTGCCTTCTTGAGCATCATGTAGAGCATCACCTTGCAGATTTTGCAAGGTGTATGTAAACTGTACATTGCTATGTTTTTTGAACGTTAAAATATTAATTTAAAGGCTTAGTGTTGAGTTTACAATTGCAATTTCAAGTCATATAAATCTTTCAGGTTTTGGCTGGACTCCGACTTTAGTCCAACTTAGCCCCTTTGACACGGATTTCATGGATTAAGGACTTGGTCTCAACTCTGACTCGACAATTGTGGACTCGGACTCAACCATATAAGAGACCTTTTTCAAAAAAATGTTTCCAAACTTTTGACGCCCCAATGTATGTTTATGCCAATGAAAAGCAAAATAAGAACATAATTTGAGTACTAAAACAGATATGAAATACTGTACATTTTGTGTTTAAGCTTATGAAAATGTTAATGTAATAAAGTTAATTCTTATTTTTACAGTAGTAAAGTGTTCTGGGCTAAACTTGTGATACAAGAAATACATTGCTATCTTTATTTATTATCAAATATTTGTAATTATAGAACAAAATGTCCCACTATGAATATAATTGCATTACTGAAAATGCGCACACTGCCCTACTCATGAATATTTTACTGCCTGTTAATATTGGATTGCTCTTGTTAGACATTTCAAGGTGCATATTTTACCTGCCGCTAGGTTGCATTTTGCCATCTTTGAAGTTCAGAGTATGATCTATAGAGCAGGTACTCTCTATGGACATGCTGGGTGGTGGTGATTTGGATCTTCGCCGTTTGCTTGATATGCAAAAACACAATTATGATACAATTATTTATAGACATTTACATGTTTCTTCACTTCACGACCTGGAACTGGTTACTACATGCAGTGAAAGGCAATTAATGAATTTTTTACTATGAATGAACTCACAAAATAACAAATAAATGCACACATTTCTTACATATTGTGGATATGAGGTTCAAACGATGATCAGTAGACTAAACAAATAGAACTAGAACTTTATTTAAAGGGGTGGTTTAGTGTTTTTTTTCTAGGCTTGATTGTGTTTTTGGGGCACAGTTTAACATGTATTAATGCTTCGTTTTTTTGAAAAACTGTATTTTTCATATATTTTACTTTTATTCTATACCTCTGTTTCCATTGTCATATGAACGACTCGTCATATGAATGACTTCCTGCTTCTATGAAGCCACTCCCTCCAAAATACGCAATGTGCTCAGATTGGTTAGCTGGCCCAGTGTATTGTGATTCGCTGAAGCGTCCGGAAACGCCACGCCCCCCTTACCATTCGTAGTTAGCGCTTCAGAGGAAATATAAATAATAGCGCCTATATTGCTGTATCAAATTGAAACGAATCAGACCCAGATGAAGAGGGTCAAGCAGAACCTCTCCAATCATGGCTTTTAAAGGACGTTTATGAATGGTATTTCATTTTCTTTATTTGTGTCAAAGTGTTTAGATGCTGTCACTGCTGTTTGTTAGCTTTCAATCTTCAGTTTTATCCTGATTAAAGCTTTACTGTAGCCGAATACATGATTGAGTAGTGTAGCGTATGCACACTTATCAGGATAATCAATAAACTTTGGAATGTTCAGAACGCTTTTAGCATGCTGGACTGGGTTGTAAAACCATCCCGGCTCCGAACAGTCTGCCATAAGATGAGCCCACTTGACACTTTTGTGGACCTGCGAGGGTAAACAGAAAACTCCAACTTCCTCACTTTGGTGACTTCAAAAGGAGCACCCCCCCCAGAGACTGACCAGATCCACATTCCAACACCCCCACACACACAGGGACACTCAAAAACACACACACAGACACATGCAGAAACACACAATCATACATTTTTGACTGTATATGTAAAATACAACTATGCTGAAATATATCCATCATGTATTTTAGCCCTATGCATGTTTCCTAGTGTTTAAATGTGTATTTGTGCTAGTGTGCATTTTAATGATAGAATTTTGTCTGTAAACCATAACTTCTTTTATATGCATTTCTGATGTATCGAGTTTGATCTCGTTTTAAAGCTCCGGACTCGAGCTATTCACTGAGAGGTGTCACATAGCTGACAAATGCATTTTTCTATGTGTTTAATGATCCTGTGAAGAACGGACTCCATCTCGAAATCCGATCTGATAGTCATTAAGTATGCAAATTCATCTAGGAGACCAAACAAAGGAACTTTGCCCGCCAAATAGTGCTGCGCATCTATTGGCCGCTACAATTCAGGAGGTGTGTTAGCTTGGGTTTCCATAAAACAACGACACACACCTTCTCCTTTGTCTCCCGATTGTCTCACGAGCACCTCGTGCACGTCTCTCTCTCGGACGTCTCCGGTGACCACGCGCTGCCATCGCGCTCAGCTTCGGGACCGCCATCTTCCAGCGAAACTCACTCTCAAGTCCTGCAGTTCAAACCTTCCCGCGGAATGGAAGAAGCCAACGAACTGCACCAGCGCTAAAATGAAATTCGACACGCACAACCAATGCAAGTATACTGCCGTTTCTCAATCTTAGATGATGAAACTGATTTCCGCGCTGGCCTCAAGGACTGTTTTGTAAGTTTGCTACTTGCCTTCTCTCTTTCCTTCTCTACTTCCACTCTTGTACATATGTGTGTATATTCTTGTATATATATTTAGACGTATAACCTCTGTATTCATAGTTTGCATATATTAAAACGTTATTCACGCTTGATTGTTCTGTTTGTTCTTTCAACTGAAGACCAAGTCACTTTAACGTTTTTCGATCGTTTTATGCTTTGATGCTATAATAGGAATTTATTCTCATTGGCCAGAGAATAACTCCGTTCCTAATATTTTATAACATTCTGAGGAGCTGCAGTTTGCTGGACAAACCAACAGTTTCTCTAAATAATTAGTAAACCAGTACTAAACATATATGTAATTGATTATAATTCGTTGTAATTAATTCACAATATATGTTTAATTCCCCGCTGGGTCGATATATGAATTATAATTTATTCATAAGGCTTTATGAATTATTATATTCATATTTCATCTATAAATTGATTAATAACCGCTACGTCGTTACATATTATTTTTGGTGGAGTAACGCGGGGACGTTTTAAACTTGGTTTTGATGTATGAGCAATCTAGAATAAATAATTGTGTGATTTAATGTGTAACGTGCGCTATATACTTCAGTGAGCTGACACGCGTCCCTCACTTTGAAGATACGTTAACAAACTGCTTTGTGTCTAAAACACGGTAGTAAATTGTTGAACGTGAAATACACTGCAGTCCATTAATATTTCAAGCTCGTATCTGTGAAGGACGACAATCTTTGCAGTAAGTTACAGTTTTGAATATTAATTTCCGCTTGAATAAACGAATTGAGTCGTATTCAGCGCTTTGAAAGATTTGTGGGACGAGTTTCTCCCACCTATCTGTAAAAAAAAGGCCTTATTATATTTGCCGCTATTATAACTGAATTACTTGTGTCGTCCAATGATTCACAATATAGCTGGCGCTCCTAGGGTGACGTCATTGGCCTAGCTAACCAACACGTGATCCCCGTTACAGATCTAATTGGAAAAGCAGTCCGTCTGATTTATCGATTGGTGTGTAATAATTTGGAGCTCATATCAACATCCTGATCCAATGTTGATTAGTAACAGCGGCGAAGCAATCCCGCAAAAGTTACATATTCGCGTGCATTAAAGTTTGCACCAAAGGGACTGATTCCCAGAGTTGTGTACCCGTGAGTAAAACGGTACATATATATTTATGAAAGAATCCGCTGAGGTTCTATAGTTGCAATCGTGATCGCGCAGTTAAAACAGCGTAAGGGTCAGAACCCCACAAAGCGCTCGTTTTTATATCACGAATTAAAGATAGGGGATGCAGTAACTCTGACCAGACGCCAGAGGGCAGTCTGCTCAGGTGTGGCACCCCTCCCTACTTATTGGTTGTGTGGACTCATTGACGCCACCGTGTGGACGTTCTGAGGTAAAGCCGCTCTCCATGCTTTGAACTGAAATTATCTCCAAATTATCTTGTTGCTTCTCTATACTGCGGGAGTTGTAAAAGTAATTTGCTTTTGGTGGTTATGCTTTCCAATCGTTGTTGGAATGTGGTTTACTGATTTAAATTTAATTTAAACACGTTTAAATTTTTAATTTAAATTAAGTTTCCCCTCCAACAAGAGAATTCACTTTCTGAGAGTGCGCCCCCTTGTGGACACTGCCAGACAAGTCAATTCTCTTTTCCTTGTATTCTTTTCCTGTATTCACAGAGGTACTCTAGTCTATTTTATTTTATTTTATTTTATTCTACTTTGTTTTATTTCATCTATTCCCTTTTTCTCTCTCAAGTTACTTCTTTATTTTTACTTTAGAAGTTCAAGCCCCTTTTTATTATCATTATTAATGTACGAGTACGAGTCTGCCTTCATTGGTCACTGTTACCTGGTCTGGGAGGAAATAACTGCAACTGACATCATGCAGCTGAAGGCCCAGGCCTTAAAGATTAGGGTCTGGTCTCTCCTTCAAACTATGCCTACAGCATTGTCCATGTGCTTGCTTTTCTTTATGGGAGATATCTGTTCGTGGCAGAGAGAACCCACAGTGTGGATTCTTTTTGTGGAAGTCCATAAGATGGAAAAACTTGTTTTGTATATAGTTAGCATTTGTTCATTGTTGTTCGAAGTGTTCTGTGTATCAGCGGATGGGATGTTTTATTTCCTTTTGAATTACTTAACTATTGGCAATCCAAAGACATGTCAATTTTTTGCATGGTGTTATGACTACGGTTAAAATAGTGAGTTATAATGTCAAGGGTTTGCATAGCCCTATAAAGAGAAAGAAAATTTTTAACCAGCTTAAACAAATGAATAGCCAAATTGTTTTTCTACAGGAGACACATCTCTCAGATAATGAACATGAGAAACTGTCTAGAACATGGGTCTCTCAGGTATTTTTTTCCTCGCACTCATCAGGACGTTGGAGGGGGGTGGCAATAGACCCTTTTACTGTTTGTACACAATAACCGCTTTTCCACTGTCGGACCAGTGCGAGCCAGGGCTAACAGCGTGCCGGGCTGTGCCTATGGCCATAGACCTTAGGCACCGAGGCCAAAATCAAATTGTGTTTCCACTGTCGGTCCGCTAGCTCCACAGCGCTGATCTAAAAACCGCCCTTAAACACACCTCCCTTGATCAAACGTCACACAACCCAACCCATTTCAGCGTGTAGACCATCACCTGACTACGATTAGCTCCGCCTTTCACCTCGACCGCGCCTCAAGCCCCAGCTGGCCCGCTTAGGACCAAGGTTTTTGGCGGGCCGAATAACCCGTGCCTTTGGCACCGGAGAAGCACCGAAGAGGCACAATCAAGCCCCGGAAGTGACAGTGGAAACGCGACCGGCCCTGGCACGCACTAACACGCCCGCCTTTGGCCCGGCAGTGGAAACGCGGCTATTGATGACGTAGCAACATATGCGCGCGCATTTTGGCAACGAATGTGGTGTTGTTCCCCAGTGGTTCTAACGTGTTAGCAACTCGAGAAAGTTTTATATATATCTGCAGCTACGCGAGGGGATTAAGCAACACAGACAGAGAAAGTTATTTTATAAAAGTTGACTTTATCAAATGGTATCCGGCTACCAGATCCGTGTAGTGGAGTGGATAGAAGACGTTAACAGATGGCCAAATATACAGTGGGCAGATATATATACATAAACAAGGGCTCTCAAGTTTTGAAGACAGGCAAGAGTGACATCTCCAACCACATGACATGATTTTTAAAGTGACCAAAATTATAGACAATCGTCTATGTTATTGGTCACTTTAAAAATCATGTCCTACCACATCGATGTAATACACTTTAATTTATTTAGTGCTAATAAAATTATTAAGCCTATTCGGAGAGAGATGTTTAATGTGACAAAATGTCAGCCATCGTGTGATAACGAAAATATAACTAGTCCTAGACTATCTGAGCAGGTGTTGTCAGTGAACAGGCTGTAAAACTGTTGGCTAAGTTACAGACACTCATGAAAAACTGATGCTGATTATCTGGGAAACATTCTCTAACAGCATTGTTTGTGTCAAACAAGTTGTGAATTTGTTGTAACATTAAAACAGGAGATCATGTCTTTGTGCTCAAAGTGATGCTCAGAGCTCCAGTGTTTTCCTCTGTGGGTGAACGAGGATGGTGAACAATTCCAGGATATGCTTTTTTTTTCATTGGTTGTTGCGTTAAATCTTACCCAGATACAATAGTGCTATTTTCTGTTTGGCTACTGTGTAGCCTCTTTCTTTTATTGATTGGCTGATAAGTGGCAGGCTACTCCAGGGTAGACGCGCTTGATTCCTGCCCGGCGCGGCAGCATATTAAATGTATAAAAAATACTTTTTCTGCGTGAGAAATAAAATGTGTGGCGGGAGTGCGTGACAAAAGACCAAAATGAGTGACTGTCACGCTCAGTGCATGACACTTGAGAGCCCTGTTAAACATTCGGAGTTGCCAACACGTTAGAACCACTGGGCAACAACACCACTTCCGTTGCCAAAATGCGCGCGCAACTATTTGATCACGTGGGCTGTAAAAGGGTCTATACTCTTTCATAAATCAGTACAATTCAGTGTATGTTCAAAATATGCAGATAATGAGGGGAGATTTATTCTAATTATTGGCACTTTGTCTGGGGTTATGATATCATTGTTTAACATATATGCACCCAATGAGACAAATACCAAGTTTATGAATAAAATGTTCAGTTTGATCAATGAAAAGTCTCAAGGGCGGCTGCTTATGGGAGGTGACTTCAATTGTGTGTTATCCCCACTAGATAGAAATCCCTTCTCGCATAAACCCCTTTCTATAATGAGTAAGACCTTGAAGAACAATTGTGCGGAATTAGGGATGATTGATATCTGGAGATACTTATATCCTAGGGACAGAGATTTCACATTTTAGTCTCATCCACACAACTCGTACTCTAGAATAGACTATTTTTTTGTTTCAGGAGAAGATGCACATAGAGTTAGTGACTGTAAAATTCATAACATTACATTATCAGATCATGCGCCAGTGTCTCTAGTATGGGATATGGAAGGGGATGCTCCTATGAAATTTTTTTGCAGATGCTCATAAGAATAGGAATATGCCATCCACGTGGAAAAAAGCAATCATATCTGTTATTCATAAAGATGGCAAAGATCCGGCAGACTGTGCTGGATATAGACCCATAGCGCTTCTTAATACTGATTGTAAATTCCTGACTTCAATTTTAGCAAAAAGAGTAAACACAGTTATTACATCTCTGATACATAATGACCAAACTGGATTCATAACTGGTAGGAATCTGCAGGATAATATTCGGAGGCTATTTAACATTATGTCCAACTTTTTCTAAACCTTGTATGGCATTGGCGCTTGATGCAGAGAAGGCGTTTGACCGGGTGTCATGGCCCTTTCTGCTTAAAGTTGGTCCTAACTTTATTCATTGGATAAGGCCGCTGTACTCTGCTCCACAAAGTATTGTTAGGGTTAATGGTTGCATGTCACAAACCTTTACACTTGAAAGGGGAACGAGACAAGGGTGTCCACTGTCACCTCTTCTTTTTGCCCTTTGTATAGAGCCATTAGCTAAGATAATTAGGAGTAATCCTGACATACAGGGTATAAGAGTAGGTAGAGAGATACATAAAGTGTCATTATATGCAGATGACATAATTGTATACATTTCTGATCCATTACACTTAGTCCCCACGTTATTAGAATGTATTAAACAATTTGGTAAACTTTCAGGTTATAAAATTAATGTTGGGAAAACTGAAGCTCTAGCTATGAATACTCTTATTACAACACAGATAAAGTCCTCTTTCTCGTTCAGATGGCCTAAAGAGGATCAAGTATTTAGGTGTGGTTATTCCCCCTGACTTAAAATAATTATATGATGTGAACTATACAAAGTTATTAGACAAAATTACTTCAGATTTGAGGAGATGGAATATATTACCTTTTTTCTTTAACTGGTAGAATAGAATGAATATATTGCCACGGTTCTTATTCCTTTTTCAGACTCTTCCATTGTCCCCTCCGGTATCTATGTTCTCTCGTCTAGATAAGCTGATTTCTAGGTTCATCTGGCAAGGGAGATGTCCCAGAATCCGGTACAAAACATTGCAGTTACAAAAGTCTCAAGGAGGTTGGGCACTACCGAAATTTAAGAACTACTGGATAGCATCACAGCTGCGATCCATGGTAGTTTGGTTGTCCGACGATGTAGGGACTAGGTGGTTAGAAATTGAAATTTTTTTTTCCAAATCTTTCTCCTTGGCAGCTTTTCCATTTAGTGAAGAAAAGGCGATAAGCAAATACAAACTGTTAAAATGGTCAGAGGTTACTTGTTTGGTATGGAGAGAGGTCCTAAAGATTTACAAGCTCCCTAGGGGGCTTTCTTTGTTAACAAGTATAACACAAATTATAAATTTTACTCCCTTAAAAATGGATTCTGGTTTCAAAGTCTGGGCCCAGAAGCAATTGCGATATGTTCACCAACTGTTTGAAGGAGAAACACTTAAAACTTTTGAACAAATTGCTACTGAATTCGCTCTCCCTAAGACTGACTTTTATAGGTATCTTCAGATTCGAAGTTTCCTTTTTAAACATCTGAATTGGAAAATGTTAACTACCCCATCAGCAATTGAGATTCTGTTCATTAGTTTTCAGACTGGTAGCAAGATTCTTAGACCAATTAGCTGTATATACAGGGCTCTAGAGGATATGAAGAAAGATAACACACATTATATAAAGTCAAAATGGGAGAAGGAACTTAAGGTAGTGATATCTGATGAGAATTGGGCTGAAATACATGTAGAAACACATAGAGTGACATGTAGTAGAATCTGGAGAGAATATAATTGGAAGGTCACCAATCGTTACTTTCGAACGCCCCAAATCGTAGCCAAATTTAATTAAAATCAGTCCAGTTCCTGTTGGAGGGAATGTGGAGAACAAGTAGCTACGCATACACATATCTTTTGGGACTGTCCTATTATAGCTCCTTACAGGACAAATGTATTGTTTCATTAATAAAATTTTTCAGGTTAATCTGCCCAGAGACCCCTTAATAGCTATTTTGGGAGTTAAACCAAATGTAATAAAGCGAGAAGAAAAGGTACCTCCTACGAATAATCCTAGTGGCCGCAAAAAAGAACATTACAATTAAATGGCTCCAGAAAGTGCCACCAACACTTGAGGAATGCTTACGGACAGTGAGGGAAATCTACGGAATGGAAAAAATAACATACAGCTTACGACTTAAAATGAGTCTGTTTGTTGAACAGTGGAAACCCTTAATAAAAGAACTGAGTGAGACATGGGGAGAAAGTTTTTGAGCTTTTTTTTTTTTTTTTTTTTCCTTTTTGGCTGGTTAACTTTTTGTCATTTTTGAATATTTTGATCCCATCCAAGGTTGTGGTTCTGTGTTTGTTTTGTTTGTTTGTTTGTTTGTTTGTTTTTTGTTGTTGTTGTTTTATTGTTTTAGATGTTTTAGTGGTGTACAGGAATTTAAATATATATATATATATTAATATTTGTTTTTTAATACTCTGTTTTTCATTTTTCTCTTTATTCTTTCTGTCATGCATTAAAAATGCAGTAACTTTACAAATGTCTATGTATAATTATAACTATGTACCTTTGCACTTTGTACATGTTTTGCGAGAAGTTGTTTAATGAAAAATAAGTATAAAAAAAAATAAATAAAAAAAAAAGCATTTGTGCAAATCCAGCATTGAACTCATGATTCTAGAAGCTGTCTTCCACGCCGCATCCAGTGTAGAAAATATCACAGATTATAATGGGTTCTATTATCTTTTGACGCGTCGCGCCTCTTGCGTCCGGTGTACATAACTCTTCTAAGCCACATGGCCTCGCCCACTTTGTTGCGTGTTCCCGGGAGCATGTTTTGCCAGGTTTTTGATGTCACCAACCCGGGAAGAAGCTCGTTGTAGTCCAAACCGATTGTTTTTGTAGGCATTAAACTGCCATAACTTTAAAAGACATAATCTCCGTTTGCATTGAACTTTCAGCACTGTAACTTTGGAGATACTGTTTATGCTCAAGCAGCAACATTACACACTAACTGAAGTTAAAAAAGTGAAATCGCAATGAACCACCCCTTTAAATTTTATCATCTGTAGTGTTTTTTGTTTGTTTTTTGCTTAATTGTGTCATAGTTAACAGAGAAGCAATTTTCTTTAGGTTTACTTCATTAGCTTACCGGCCACTCGGAGTCAAGTCACCATCTTGAATCCCTTCTGCTTTGTCCATGGTTTACCATCTTCATTCAATAGCAGAATGGGTAGAAGCTGGTATTTGGAGTGTCCATTCCATCCTCACTGTTGATGTATATTGTATTAAAGGTGCCCTCGAATGAAAAATTGAATTTACCTCGGCATAGTTGAATAACAAGAGTTCAGTACATGGAAATGACATACAGTGAGTCTCAAACTCCATTGTTTCCTCCTTCTTATATAAATCTCATTTGTTTAAAAGACCTCCGAAGAACAGGCGAATCTCAACATAACACTGACGGTTACATAACAGTCAGGATCATTAATATGTACGCCCCCAATATTTGCATATGCCAGCCCATCTTCCCAACATTATCATTATGTAAGGCATTAGACAAGGGCAGAACGTCTGGATGTGCACAGCTAAATCAACAGACTAGGTAAGCAAGCAAGAACAACAGCGAAAAATGGCAAATGGAGCAATAATAACACATGATCCATGATAACATGATATTTTTAGTGATATTTGTAAATTGTCTTTCTAAATGTTTCGTTAGCATGTTGCTAATGTACTGTTAAATGTGGTTAAAGTTACCATGGTTTCTTACTGTATTCACGGAGACAAGAGCCGTCGCTATTTTCATTTTTAAACGCTTGCAGTCTGTATAATGCATAAACACAACTTCATTCTTTATAAATCTCTCCAACAGTGTGTAATGTTAGCTTTAGCCACGCAGCAAAGCCTCAAACTCACTCAGAATCAATGTAAACAATATAACAGTATACTATACTCACATAATCCGATGTATGCATGCCGCATGCATAACAAACACTTTGTAAAGATCCATTTGAGGGTTATATTAGCTGTGTAAACTTTGTTAAGGCACTGTTCAAGGCAAGCGCGAACTCTGTGGGCGGAGAGCACGGGATTTAAAGGGCCCACAGCATAAATCGGCACGTTTATAATGATGCCTCAAAATAGGCAGTTAAAAAAATTAATAAAAACAAAATCTATGGGGTATTTTGAGCTGAAACTTCACAGACACATTCAGGGGACACCTTAGACTTATTCCATCTTTTAAAAACATGTTCTAAGGCACCTTTAAGATTTAATGACTTAAATGTTGCAGGTGTTTAATTTGCATTGTTTTTTATTAATAATCTAAATGTTGACTTCAAATAACCTGCCAATAACTTTGGGCTATAAAGCACTTCTCAAAGAGAAACGTCTGCTCTTGTCACTTCTTATTTCTCATTAATACAATTACAATTGTCCGCATTCAGCACAAACATATACTTCACACTATACTTTTGGACATTGCATAATCTAACAAATTTACAGTGGTGTGAAAAAGTGCTTGCCCCCTTCCTGATTTTTTTTTTTTTTTTTTGCATATTTGTCACACTTTAATGTTTCAGATCATAAAACAAATTTAAATATGAATCAAATATAACACAAGTAAACACAACATGCCATTTTTAAATGAAGGTTTTTATTACGAAGGGAAAACATAACTGTAGTTTATCACACCTGAGTTCAGTTTCTCTAGCCACACCCAGGCCTGATTACTGTCACACCTGTTCGCAATCAAGAAATCACTTAAATAGGACCTGCCTGACAAAGTGAAGTACACCAAAAGATCCTCAAAAGCTACACATCATGTTGAGATCCAAAGAAATTCAGGGACAAATGAGAAAGAATGTAATTGAGATCTATCAGTCTGGAAAAGGTTATAAAACCATTTTTAAAGCTTTGGGACTCCAGCGAACCACAGTGAGAGCCATTATCCACAAATGGTGAAAACATGGAACAGTGAGCGCAGCGACGACTCATCCAAGAGGTCACAAAAGACCCCACAACAACATCCAAAGAACTGCAGGCCTCACTTGCCTCAGTTAAGGTCAGTGTTCATGACTCCACCATAAGAAAGAGACTGGGCAAAAATGGCCTGCATGGCAGAGTTCCAAGATGAAAACCGCTGCTGAGCAAAAAGAACATAAAGGCTCATCTCAGTTTTGCCAGAAAACATCTTGATGATCCCCAAGACTTTTGGGAAAATACTCTGTGGACTGACGAGACAAAAGTTGAACATTTTGGAAGGTGTGTGTCCCATTACGTCTGGCGTAAAAGTAACACAGCATTTCAGAAAAAGACCATCATACCAACAGTAAAATATGGTGGTGGTAGTGTGATGGTCTGGGGCTGTTTTGCTGCTTCAAGACCTGGAAGACTTGCTGTGATAAATAGAACCATGAATTCTGCTGTCTACCAAAAAATCCTGAAGGACAATATCCGGCCATCTGTTAGTGACCTCAAGCTGAAGCGAACTTGGGTTCTGCAGCAGGATAACGATCCAAAACACACCAGCAAGTCCACCTCTGAATGGCTGAAGAAAAACAAAATGAAGACTTTGGAGTGGCCTAGTCAAAGTCCTGACCTCAATCCTATTGAGATGCTGTGGCATGACCTTAAAAAGGTGGTTCATGCTTGAAAACCCTCCAATGTGGCTGAATTACAACAATTCTGCAAAGATGAGTGGGCCAAAATTCCTCCACAGCGCTGTAACAGACTCATTGCAAGTTATCGCAAATGCTTGATTGCAGTTGTTGCTGCTAAGGGTGGCCCAACCAGTTATTAGGTTTAGGGGGCAAGCACTTTTTCACATAGGGCCATGTGGGTTTGGATTTTGTTTTCCCTTCATAATAAAAACCTTCATTTAAAAACTGCATGTTGTGTTTACTTGTGTTATCTTTGATCATATTTAAATTTGTTTGATGATCTGAAACATTAAAAAGTATGACAAACATGCAAAAAGATAAAAATCAGCACTTTTTCACACCACTGTATATTGTTATCATAAACATCATAAACCTGATCATGTGAACAATGATCAATATCCTTTACTGATATGTACAAAATTGGAATATTGTATGTCAGTGCCCAATAGGTCGATCGTGATCTACCAGTCGATTGCAAAGTCAATGCTGGTAGATCGCACACAATAAACGCTTTTGTTAAATTTTAACAAAAAGAAATATAATGGTGCCCTTTCTTATCTTTTTAGTTTCTGTCTGACTTGCATTTGACTAATACATTTTCACCAGGCAAGATTTTTGTTTATTCAGTTGCCATGACAACTAGCGGGAGAACAGAGCGCGAAGTCGGCTTCCTCCAAATACACACAAAACAAACAGCCGTCTCTGAAGTGAGCGTGCATGTATTGAACAGACAATTTTCATTAACACATCCACGATCTCTTTCATGTTCTGCATTTTCGCACATAGAGCTTGTTAGTGTATAATACAGTGATAATTAAGGAAGTCAGGAAAAGCATCCTCCACCTTGATACTCCGTTGACTGACCATCGCATGTGCTCCATCAGTGTTGATTGACACCAGTTTAGACATTGTAGCTGTGTTTTTTCGACAAAGATTATGTAAAACTGTCTGATTCTATTGAGTGCAAGTCATCAGAATAAGGTAAATGCCCTGGCTAATGTAATCTGTTGTGCTGTAAGTATTTTGCGTTTAGTGTTAAAATTGAAAATTGTTCAAAGTGAATATCAACAATGAACATTTATTTTTATTTTCCTGAATTCCATGTAGAGATTCATGCAGTAGTAGCAAAAAGCATTTGAAATTAAGATTTTTTTTTTTTTTTTTGGGTTGGTAGATCTCATGTAGTTGATTATTTTAAAAGTAGATCATCAGGCAAAAAAGTGCGGGCACCCCTGCTGTATGCGATCCTTACTTGCTTTCTATTTAGATTGTTTGAGGCATAGTTTAATATATGCATGGAGTTACAATGTTGACATTATACAATTAAATCAACACGTGGCTGAGGCATAATCCACGAAAGTACTGGTAACTTACATTGTTGGATGATGTGGTCCCAAGCGATTTTCAGATCTTTCAGAGATTAGATACTTATTTTCCTGCCAAAATATCCATCCATTTTAGGACTGTTTCTCAATTCTCTAATTGATGCTTCCTTTTTTTATTCTCTGTTATTAAGCTCTTCCACTGTGTATCAATTCTTACTGCAGTGCAAGAAGGTGAGAAGCAAAGCGCGGTAAAGTTAGTTTCGTTTTTGATATTCGCCTGCTTTAAGGGCCATCTAAAAATTCCACCCACAGTACATAAACGTAAACGATGTTGATTAATTCACATGACTTGTGATTGTAAGTTTTAATGTACAAAAATACATCGAATACACTCTATGCACGGCCTGGTAAGATCTCAGTTGCTCCCTAGTATAGTATTCTATAATAGTAAAGTGTAGTAAACTCTTTCTGTCAAATTTTGATTAACTACCCAGCCAACACTGACATATGGGCCCCATGTGGGTTATATCCAGGCAGCATGGTTTCCATGTGGGAATGGGTTGCACATGGGCAATTTATGCGTGTCACACCAAGTCAAGTCAAGTCACCTTTATTTATATAGCGCTTTTTACAATGCAGATTGTGTCAAAGCAGCTTTACATTGATAACTGGTATATAATTTTGGATGCACAGGAGCTCTTCAAGAAAATGGTGTCAATGCATGCAGATCAAAGCACTGTTGAATATCAAATGTCAAGTCAAATGTCAAGTGTCCCCAACTAAGCAAGCCAAAGGCGACAGCGGCAAGGAACCCAATCTCCAACAGGTGACATCAGGTGGCAAACGGGTGTTAAAATGGAGAAAAAAAACCTTGGGAGAAACCAGGCTTAGTCGGGGGGCCAGTTCTCCTCTGGCAAACAGTGCTAAGTTACAAATCAGGTAGGTATCATAAGTCCGATAGGATTGCAACATTCAAAGTATTTATTATATAGGTCTGCCCATGTTGGATGATAATATGGGACCTTAATAGGACCTATGTGGGCAAAATAATTTCATGCTTAAATTACATCTTTATACAGTGAAATTATTACATTGGTTGATAGTCACTTTTATACAAAGAACAAATAATATCACAGATAGGATCTGATCTCTATAACAACTTTTAAAATAAAAAGGCATTATTTTCTATTGTGACATTTCATTTTGTTTGAATTATAAATATTTCAATGTTCACCTGCCTATGAATATATCAAAAATGTATTTTATTTCCAATTTGCATAGGTGGGAATGAGGGAAAATAAGAAATGTCAGAAATTAAAGGGTTAGTTCACCCAAAAATGAAATTTAGATACATTTAGATAAAATGAACTTAGAGAGAAGCATTTTGCTTAATATATACTCTATATGATATTGCATATTCATTGTATTTGGACGTGCTTCAATATTAAATGTATAAATCTGTTTTATGACAGCCAGCATTTAAATTATATATATATATATATACAAGAATAGAAACAATTATTTCAATTATATTTTCTTTTTAACTACTGACTCTGGTGATTGTGTTATTCTTGTGCTTCTTGATTTAACTGCTGCATTTGACACTGTGGACCATGAAATCCTGATATCACATTTGGAGCAGTGGGTGGGCATCAAGGGCATAGCACTGGAATGGTTTAGGTCCTATTTGGAAGGTCAGACTTTCTGTGTCAGCTGTGGTGACTCTAAGTCCTCCTCTGCTCCTCTCTCTTGTGGGGTCCCACAGGGCTCAGTTTTAGGCCCTCTTCTCTTCTCTCTGTATTTGCTCCCAATAGGTTCAATAATCAGGAAGCATGGCATGTCTTTCCATTTTTAGAACGATGGCCAGATTTATGTGCCTCTTAAAAAGAACCGTTAACCGTTATTTCTGATCTATAGACTCTACCTGGAAGCCCTACATTTTAATGAGAATGCTGGCCGTCCCCAAGCCACGACAGCAGCTGGAGAGCCACTATTTAAGGTGGTTTTCCCAAAATACAAGAAAGGACAATGCTCTGCAAAGCCAGTGAAAGTAGAACCAACCTTCCGTGAGTGTAACAACTTTTATTTAAAGGCAAAATAGTCATTTCATGTACAGACATAATTATTTATTTACATACAAGACACCTTATAGACAATTTTATATACAAAACCATGTAGCCACAATACTGATCAACACAACTTCAGAGTAAACTGAAAATAACAAATTATTTTTTTATTTGTACAGAGTACGTGGACAACCTGTTGGAACTTATCTTTGAGAACGCTGTTGTGGACCCAACCCCTTATATGGATGATTTCCTGAAGATCTCCATACCTGAGGATCTCACGTCCCAGTTTGACAAACCAGACAAACAGGAAGTGATAGACAGCTACGTGTCTAGGTTTTATCAAGGGCAGGTCTGAACCCTACATATTGTCCCGAGCATTAGGGAACTCTGCCCTTATTCGTCGCACCACACAGGAGGGCAGCACAACCCTGATTCTCCAGCCCAGAATGCCCCAACACCAGCTGACTAAACTTCTGTATGCCAAAAACCTGTAACGGCTGAGAAAATTCAACCATTTTTTGTTGTGAAAATTAATGTTATTTAATGTCATAATTTCATTTATTTATTGCTGTTTGTTTTTTGACAATTATTTTTGCTTTAACTGCATTTTTTTTTTCTTGAATAACTTATTACATACCTCTGTGGAATTCAATAAAATAGTATTTCTGTCAATAAATGTTAGTCAAAACAGTTTTGTGTCTATTCATTATTGGGTATTTCATGCTGAATGGTATGTTTTGTGGTTATAAAAAATTACAGTTGATCAGATAGTGAACTTAATGCTTTGCACTGCAGTTGCTTATGTTACAATAGAAAATTATGACTGAAATGAATCAAAACACAACTTACCCTTCCATTACCCTTAAGCCTAAAGGCCCATAGTCTGCTCGGTAGATGTTTAATGCCTTCTGAAGTGAGAACATGTTTAAACACACAGGTTCCAGGCCTGGATGATCAACCATACATTGAGGTGAATTTTCCAGCTGCTGTAATCTTCTTAAAACGCACAAATTATGAATATGGTAACGGCCCTGAGATTTTTACAAGATGATTGCATAATAGCAATACAATTTAGCAAAAGTTTTTTTTTTCGAAAATGACCGATGGTTTCGCTAGATAAGACTCTTAATCCTCGTCTGGTATCATTTAAAGCCCTTTGAAGCTGCACTGAAACTGTAATTTTGACCTTCAACAGTGGAGGCCATTGAAGTCCACTATAAGGAGAATAATCCTGGAATGTTTTCATCAAAAACCTTCATTTCTTTTCCACTGAAGAAAGAAAGACATGAACATCTTGGATGACATGGGGGTGAGTAAATTATCAGGAAAATTTTATTTGAAAGTGAACTAATCCTTTAATGCTCGCTGTCATTCCCAGATGAAATCCTGAATTTGATTTGAATCAGACTGATTCTGAGGAGTCTGATGCTGAATATAACCAGCTCCCACCACTGCTGAAGCGGTGAAACTGTGCTTTACTTTGATTGGAACAGACCCACAGTCCTCTTCTTCATCATAAAGGCTCGCTGTAAGTAAATCTTGTCAATTATGGGCTTTTTCACACCTATAATTTGTTCCAAAACAGCTACTAAATATATTAGAGTGTTGCATTTTCTTCTTGGTTCGGTTCGCTTTCACACAGCAACATTTCAAAGTGTACCAAAATGTGTATATGCAAGTCACATGAGAGTACAGCTGTCCTCTTATTGGTCAGAGTTTTCTCAGTGTTATCTATCAAAATAATGATTTACAAGTTTGCTTCATGAGCTTATTGTTGCTTTATTTGTAACTGCCGAGACACACACAAACTATACAAATGTAGTTGTCATTCCCGCTGTTAAATTATATACTACATTCATATTAATGCTGCGGCAAATTCAAACTGGATGTCCCAGCGCTTTCTATAGTAGGCTGTGTCAGTGTGTCGAGACCATGTTTGAATGTTGTAATGAAGCAGAGCGGGAAAAAGGCTTTGTTAGGATAGCATTCTCGCACGGAGAAGTGCAATTACACAACATTTAAGATGAAGAGGCAGTCTTTGGTTTTCAACTATGGTAAATAATGTGCTCACTCACAGAATCAGACACTATCGCTTTTTATATAACACATTTCCCGTGAATTATGATATCATTTTTTTCATTGGGTCGGATTGTTTCACCTCTTCAAGGAGGTCTCGGTACGCTTGTTTGATCTGCTTTTGGTGTGCACCTGAGTGTGATTGCTGCTTTCACACCTGCCCAAACGAACCGCACCAAGGAGGATAATGAACTCTAGTGTGATTCGAACTAAATTAGGCAGGTGTGAAAACACTCTATGTCTGAGATGTAAAGGGAGAAATGCTCTCATCACATCTTTTAGCCTCTATATATTTATTGCTTGTATACAACTATTGTTAACACAGTTAGATTTAATTAACATTGTTTTTAACCAATAATTCAGCTACTTGTACATTTGTTACTTTTTGAAGCGTGAACCTCCCATTAACATGTCGCAATGCTTCCTTAAGAGAAATTTAGCATTACATCACTCACCAATGGATCCTCTGCAGTGAATGAGTGCCGTCAGAATGAAACAGCTGAATAAAAACAATCACAATAATCCTCAAGAAATCGACATTACCCTAACATCTTAATCCATCATTAAGACATGTTAACTTGATGCCATCACTTCTGGCTAACATTACGAGTCCATAATCCATAATAGTAACACTTCCTCCAGTGAAAAATCCATCTCTTGTCCTCATATCAAAATCCACCAACATATCTGTGTAGATCTCCTTTGGATTCATTTCGCTGGTAAACGGTGCTTCATCTGTACATATTTCTCTCCTGATTCAGTCAGAGATGATTTTTTCACTGAGGAAAGTAATATTATGGATAGAGGACATTAGCTGGAAGCAATGATCTGAAGAAACAAAAAAAGTCTTGATGATCTAGATCAGGGGTTCTTAACCTTTTTGATGTCGGGGCCCAAATTTTACAGTACAAAGTGGCCCAGGGCCCATTCAAATATTAGCACTGTATTGGTTTATTGATCTCACCCTTGGTTTGATTTTTATTCAATAACTAAATGAAATCCACTTGCAGTTTAAAGTTTATTATTCATGTGTATGTAAACCTGCACATACAACAAGATGCCAAACACACAACAATTCATGGAACAAATCAATCTGCATCAAGAACAAATTTAAAGGCTCAAGTCAGGCATATTAACACAAAAATCAGTTAGATTTGACAAATTTTACTTAGTGCACTTCAGTGCTAGACATAGGTACTCTTTTGAGACAGCAATCCAGAAGGAGCCCAGATCCAGTTTGCCCCACTGCAACTTTAAAGTACTGTCAGTGGCTACTTCCAGAAGCTGGGATTCCAGATGTGAGGGCAAAGCAACATCATTTTTAGTGGGATCTACAGAAAATGGGTCCGCAATCCACATATGTCCCTCTCTGGGATCTTCAGGAAAGTAGTCATCAAATTTCACTGCCAGTTGTGAGAGGTGCTGTGAGACTAAGGGTGCTTCACACTTGGTTCGATTGCCTGGACCGAACCCGAGTTCGATTGCTCCCCCCTCCCCTTGCACCCACTGGACTGTGTTCACATTATTATTTGGGTCCGACCCGCGGTTCGTTTGCGTCATCAAACCAGCAACTGTTTACTCCGTTGCTTAGTAACGATGGCACAGGAGAAGGCGGCAAAATGCATAACGTTGCTCTCCTCACTTTTATATTTTTGTTTTTGAACCGTTGGTTTTGTTCATAACGGCTCTTGCGTCTATCTGCCGCGAACGTAGAATGCTGAAGGCGAGCAGAAATGATAAAAGCTACGCTACAGCTCTCTGTTTGCAGCACGTCAGTCACGCTCGTCAAACACACATTTTTATCAAATAATACGGCATTAATAGCGGTTCACTTCCGCAATTTGATACGTTTGCATTCATATCAGAAGCGAACCGTACCGGAGTTCACTTGAACCGCACCCCAGACCACCCTTTTTAAGCGGACTCGGGTATGGTTCGCGGGTGCGCACCCGAGTTCAGAAGACCGTGTTCACATCATCCAAACGTACCGAACTCTGACGTCAATCGAACCCGGGTGCGCACCAAAAGTGCTAATGTGAAAGCACCCTAAGTCACTAATCTTCACCTGGGGGAGTTTTCCAAAATGTCAGACAAAAAGGGAAACATGTCCATCCTTTTTTCCTGAGCCCTCTTAATCCACAAAGCAAGTTTCCTCTTAAAAGCTTGAACTTTATCTGCAACAACAAATATGTTGCTATTTCTCCCTTGAAGTGAGATATTCAGCTGGTTCAGCAGTGAAAAAATGTCACAGAGGTAGGCAAGTTTAGCTGTGAACTGTGCATTGGCGTAATAATGTGCAAAAGGAGAATTTCTCTCAGTGAGAAAAGATTTTTTTTGCCGCAAGGCTTTCACGGTGAAGAAAACAGTGGGTCCATTTAGCTTCTGGGGCACGATCAAGTATCTGCCTGACGAGACCGTGATGCCTGCCTGTCATTGACGCTGCACCATCGCTGCACATCCCAACACAGTTCTGCCAGTCTAGGCCGTTCTCTTTGTAGTAGTTATCCATGCAGTGGAAACATTCCTGAGCCGTAGTCCGTGTGAGCTCTTCACAAAACAGTATGTCTTCGTGCAAACTACTGTCCCGGCGATAGCGAACAAAAACCAGTAGCAGTGCAGCATGTGTGACGTTTGTCTAGTTGCAAAGAGAAAAATGGGCTCCTTTTTATTCTTTCTAGCAACTGATGCTGTATGTCTGTGGCCATGTCCGCGATACGGTGACTAACAGTGTCGTTTGAGAGTGGGATGGGTAGTAGCTTTTTTGCAGCAGCCTCTCCGATCGTCTCACGGCACATATCTACAGCGGCAGGTAAAACCAACTCCTCCGCTATCGTGAATTCTTTCTTAGTCTGTGCCACTCATCTGGCTACAAGGTAGCTGGCTTTCAAATCGCATTTAGAACATGGTTTTGTCATGTCAGGATACTTTCTAGATCAGGACAAGCAGCATGAACCACTGAACAAAGAAACTCCAACAATTCTGACATTTACAGTAATGATGAGATTCATCTGGACTGATTTCAGAGTTCAGCTTACAGTTTTCCTTCTTTCATATCTAATATATTTCTGAGTTATCTGGATTGAACTGATGATGATTGACTCAATCCTTGTTGTTTTTATCTTTACTCAGAGTTGTCAGAGTATCAGATTTGTAAATCCTGTTCAGGAGGAGGTTTATTTAAAATAAACTGGATTAGATTAGAATTATTGTGCTCATACTTTCACTAATCAAGAGTTTACTGTTTATATATTTTACATTTATTAATAAATTGACATTTTATTTATCAATTTACTAAATTATTTTTTTAAATAGTATTTGATTTTTTTTTTTTTAATGTTTTAAATGAGTAAGTGTTGTAAATCTGTTTTGAAGCAAGATGTTTTTAAAATAAAGGTTTCAGAGTCTTGTCCTCAAAATGTGTGTATTTTTATTGTACTTACCCTGAAACTACATTAAACAAGAGTTTATTTCCTCTGTATTTAAAACTTGGAATGGTTTTAGTTTCACTTGCCTTGAAAAGAAGCCCAAACTAAAACAGCTGCACTTTTGCTATGAAAAAAACATTAGTGCACAAATGCACTGATATTAACTCCATAATTTAAAAAAGCCTTTATGAATTGGTCCACGATTATTACAAAAATCTACACAGTGTATATTCTTGCTAAATTGCTCCCAAATGTAAGATTGTTACTTAGCATAGTGAATATGAATACGTACCCCTTAAAATACACAGTAAAATCCCCAGAGTTAAATCAAATGCTCGGAGTACATATGGTCCCTCTCTAAATAGTGTTAAAGTAACACTGAAGCAGAGTTAAAGTTAATGAGATAATTAAGCAATTAATAAGGCTGTGACTGAAGTCAGTTGTAGTTCTTGTGTTTCTCTTTTCTTCAGTGATTCTGCTTGTTAACAGCAGGTGTTCATCACTAATGCACAATCATCACTTAATTAATTGTTTAATTATCTCAATAACTTTAACTCTGCTTTAGTGTTATTTTAGAACTATTTAGAGAGGGACCATATGTACTCTGAGCAGAGTTGATTTAACTCTGGAGATTTTTCTGTGTACTTATTGTAATAAGCATTCTAAAATATTTACAGTATAAATAATTTGTTAATTTTCCTGGTTGTTACCCCTTTATTCTCCAAACTTTACATATTGTGCCCTTATACCTAAACATACATACTCTATAGGTACTCTATAATTACTGAAATTATGCTGTGAATTAATTTTACTGACGCAGTACTTTGCAGGCTGTAATCTAAAGAGTTACATTTATTCTGACGTTATTTCACTGACAGAAGTTCAGCTGTAGTATTAATGTAATTAAGAGAAAATAAGAGACTCTATAACATCTCACTGTTACTAATTTATCATGAGCTAATTTATCAAGTCTGTTCTGATTCATCAACACAGTTTCATTGATGATCCAACAATATAAACCCCAAACCCAGGATAGAGCGGTTGAGTGAATGTGGTCTGGACTGTGTGGATGAGGCTCATTGTGTCTCCAGAGACGCTGTAGAAGGACAGAGTTCCTGCACTGCGATCCACATACACTCCTATTCTACTGCTGATCGACTTTACAGGGAGTTCAATCTTTATGTTATTGTGACTGAATGAGTAACTGGAGGAAGAGCAGAACAAACTCCAGGACTGATCATTAGATCCAAACCAACACTTATTATCCCCTTCCTTCCTCCTGATGCTCTTATATGACACTGAAATTAATACACCAACACCACTCCACTCAATCTCCCAGTAACAGCATCCACACACACTCTCTCTACACAACACCTGAGGATTACATTCATCAAATCTGTCTGGATGATCAGGATATGGCTGAAGCTCTGTGCCAGTGCGTGTAATCACTCTATTCTTCTTAGACAGCTGGAGGCGTTTATTCACTGTGTTCAGATCCAGAGTGAGCTGATGGGAATCTGATGGAGATAAAACACATCACAATCAGGAATTATCAATCTGTCTGATATCCTGTGATATCCTATCATTATCATTATCAAACATTTTCTAAATGCCTTCCCTGAGTATATATGTTAGTTATTATTCTGTTTATTATAATTAGGCCTATTATTATAACATTGAATATTCAAATGTTTGGGGGTCAGTACGATTCTTTTTAAAATAAACTGATACTTTAATTCAGCGAAGATCTATCAAGTTGATTCAACAATAAGTGTAACTAGATAAAAATAATTTTTTACGGTTTGCTAGTAATATAACATTGCTAGCATGTTTTAAAGGGGACATATCACGAGAGCCACTCCCCCTCGGGTCATACTTAGGCTGTCAGTGACACAGTTCCACAGAAGGCCTACCAAGGCCGCTCAAACGCTTCTGATACCCAGCTTCTTTAAAAAAAAAAAAAAGGGGGTACCTTTTAGGAAATGTAGCCAAGGGGAACCCGAAGGAATCCTAGCCAGTCACTTGTCAGGGGAAGAAATTCGACCCTGATTGCCACCGGGTGAAGATGCCAATATTCCTAGGCAGGACATCACTTTTGGCCACTACTGTAGCAGGAAATAATGTTACTGATTTAATTTCAAAGGGAGGCCGACCTGGTCTAGCAATGACCTAGTCTTGGCCAACAACCACAGACCTGATCACAGAGTCTCAAGTCACATCTTCAGGGAAGATATCCAGTAAAAGTGAGTAATCCAGTAATCAACTCAGACCAGATCGCAGAGACAGGCATCCTGGAGAGCGGGACTCAGCTTAGCGCTTTTTACCCTTACAAGTGAGGGAGTAAATTCTGCTCAATCCTAGGATCTATTCAGTGCTTGTTTATCCATGCACTGAGGAGGCTGTGCACTCTTATGAGACCCAAACAAGGGAGGCCTTTTATAGGCCTGACCAGATTTTGGGAGCTAAGTGCTATAAAGGACAACCCTCCAGCCGAGGGGAGTACTAAGCTCAACCTAACAGGTAGATCATACTGTAGTCACAAAATCATGAAGGCTCCTGGAGAGCCTGCAACAATGGCTAATTCTACCCACTGTAGACAAATTCACCGCAGCCTTGTAAAGGAAAGCCATGTGAAACTACATGCTTAATCTGCTGAGATATACCCAAATGTGGGGGATACGCTTACAGGATGGCCTGTGAAGGCCAAACGCCTAAAACAACTCAATTGCTGACAATGCAAGAGCCCACAAACATAGGAACTTGTTCTGATTGAAATCGAGTTTAACTGCCAGATAAGACTGTAGAGTGCCCACGTATCAGTCTACCTCAACATTCCAACAAGCAGTGTACTCAGTAAAAACACTGTTTACTCTTTAAGCAAGAGGAGTACAAAGTTACGCCATCATGCTCTGAAGGAGGTCCAAATGAGACCTGTGACTTCAGAATGACACAGGCAACAGCTAGTGGCAGTGCCTAAGCTCTAAGGGAGCCATAAATGAGAACCAAACTATACAGAGAGGTCAACAAATTTAACTCAACCTGAGCTTAATTCCATCCATACATTCCAAGAGTCAATGTACTCAGTAAAATCACCTTATACCCTTAAAGAAAGGAGAGTACAAAGAATATTACACCACCATGCTCTGAGGGAGGCCCAAAAACGGGCCTACTACCTCAAAAGATCACCGGCATAAATCTATGGCAGTATTAGTCTCCAAATGAGCAAATTCTATACTACACATTTACCAACAAGCCTTGTAATATAACAAGCTATTGTGCTCTGAAAGAGGCCCAAATGAAGCCTTCTACTTCCAACAACACAAGTGTCAGCTTGTGGAAGTTGTACTAACTCTAAAGGGAGCTATCTATGAACCAAACTAACTAGTGAGGTTAAAATAAATAAACTCAACCTGAGCTTAAACATTCCAACAGGCAGTATACTCAGTAAAAACAAGTTTTACACTTAAAGCAAAGGGAGTAGAACTAGTCACCGTAATCTGAAGGAGGCAAAAACATCGGCCTACTACTACAGAAGATACAGGTGCTAACCTGTGGCAGTATTTAAAAGAGTTACTGGGCTCACATAGTGTAGGGCAGTAATTAGAACTAACAGTGCTAAAGCATAAACAACCCCGAAAAACAGGGTTTTGTGCTATCCCTCCTACCGTGAACAACACAGGGTGCGTCCTTTTCACCACAACAGAAAGATCTGTACAGAACCCTTAAGGAACAGGAGCTTTATGAAAAAAGCTACAACCATTTCACTCAAGCTTGAACATAGTTCAAGGGGCTCAGGAGAAAAGACTAGAGTCAGAGTACCAGCTACATAGTTCTGGGGGAAATGGGGCCACAGCAACAATATAATGTCTTATACACAGTTATAAGGGGCCTATCCACCTGAGACAACAGCACCAGGGAGACTTAGCAATAGTCTGCTACCCTAGCTGCTATTTAATCTAGCACTTACACCATAAGGAAAGGGGATAACGGGCCTTGGCCATTTATCAGGTAGATCAGGCTCCAGTGGAGCCTCCCTGATACTAGCCCTAGAGTTTTAGATCTGCTACCAAGTAGTTGGACCTAGAGCAGGCCACCTTGAAGGCAATCCTTAGCACTTACAGCTAAGTTATTATTCTGACTCCCTAGAGTTATATCAGAGTGTAGGCTCTTTAAGAGCATCCCTGGTACTTGCATTGAGCTTGGTCAATACTCATCTGGTTGAGTCCAGTGGGTACTGCGAGGTAGAGTACTGCGCTCCCAAGGTCTGATCGGAAGGTTGAAGGTCTCTCGTGAGACCTCCCTGGTAGGTCAGTATTTAAGGGTGAGGTACTCTTCTCTCGAGTGGGTTGTCATATACCTTGCCCCCTGAGTTGATCTTAAGGGTTTAAGAGGTTCTTTTTAGTAAGAACTCCCTTGGTATATCAGCTCCTGTTGGAGCTGGAGGTATGTCTCACATTGGGGACCCTATCTAGAGTATTCAGCCTCCAGTGTGCTTTATTTAAGAAGCGCTCTGTAGATCCTAGGTTGAGCAGAGTTACTCCCCTCAATTGCAAGGGTCAAAAGTGCTAGCTGAGTCCTGCTCCCCAGGATGCCTGTCTCTACGATCCGGTCTGAGTTGGTTACTGCCAGTTTGCAGTCCCTCTTTCTGGATCCCTCCTCTGGAGGCTAGTGCTTTAGAGACTCTGTTTTGGTAACAGATAGTTCGCTGGCCAATATGATTGCCATAATTTGATAGCGTTTCAAACACCGGTTTACACAAAGGTGTTCCCCATATGCGTTAAGACACATTGTCTCGTTCCCCGTTCTCAGGGAACCATGGTTACATGCGTAACCTGAGATGATATTTTTAAAAGCCACTTCTGCAGAAGCAGAAATGTACATGGCTGGAATGAAGTCCAAAACAGTACCTACTTAGTAGAACTTTATTTTCACAAGTGCATTGGGTTTCCAAGAAAAGAGGAACTAGACCTTTAATTCTCCATCACATGATGTCTAGCACAATATTTAAACTGTACTTTGTACCTTCAAGATGCTGAGATGCCTACACTTTGATATCTAAATTTTGCCTTAATGCCTTTTTGTGGTTTACTGGCCTTGGGGACATGAACTTGTGTACGTGTCCAGTTTTCATAGTATATAAGGACATTATTTTTCCTGTATGATTAGTCTCTATCTGACATTCTCTGTGTCGTGACTCAATTTTTGCTCTTTGCGACAAGATCTCATCAATTTTTCCTTAGTCAAGAATATTTCACACAGACATATACTTAGATTTTTGATTAACATATTAATTAGATTTTGTTAAGATCT
Source organism: Megalobrama amblycephala (assembly GCF_018812025.1). Lineage (NCBI taxonomy): Eukaryota > Metazoa > Chordata > Actinopteri > Cypriniformes > Xenocyprididae > Megalobrama > Megalobrama amblycephala. The sequence goes on along the minus strand of NC_063057.1, from coordinate 31,248,805 downwards.
TACTAAACTTTTGATTAAGATTTTTACTAATGTCTTTCTTAGATTTTGACTTCAAATATTTCATAGATATTACAAGTTGGTTTCTAACTGTTTGTGTTATTTTGTTATGATAATTTTCCTTTATTAAATTTAAATTGTATCATTCAAAATTCATGTTTATCATTTATTATTTGATCATATTTTATTAAGGAATAAAATTGATTTAATCATCTGACCTAGCTCTCATTGCATCAGGGATATTTCACAATATTATTTTATTTATACATGCAGTAGATGTTCAATATACAGTGGGTATGGAAAGTATTCAGACCCCCTTAAATTTTTCACTCTTTGTTATATTGCAGCTATTTGCTAAAATCATTTAAGTTCATTTTTTTTCCTCATTAATGTACACACAGCACACAGTTTTTGACAGAAAAACACAGAATTGTTGACATTTTTGCAGATTTATTAAAAAAGAAAAACTGAAATATCACATGGTCCTAAGTATTCAGACCCTTTGCTGTGACACTCATATATTTAACTCAGGTGCTGTCCATTTCTTCTGATCATCCTTGAGATGGTTCTACACCTTCATTTGAGTCCAGCTGTGTTTGATTATACTGATTGGACTTGATTAGGAAAGCCACACACCTGTCTATATAAGACCTTACAGCTCACAGTGCATGTCAGAGCAAATGAGAATCATGAGGTCAAAGGAACTGCCTGAAGAGCTCAGAGATAGAATTGTGGCAAGGCACAGATCTGGCCAAGGTTACAAAAAAAATTCTGCTGCACTTAAGGTTCCTAAGAGCACAGTGGCCTCCATAATCCTTAAATGGAAGACGTTTGGGATGACCAGAACCCTTCCTAGAGCTGGCTGTCCGGCCAAACTGAGCTATCGGGGGAGAAGAGCCTTGGTGAGAGAGGTAAAGAACCCACTGTGGCTGAACTCCAGAGATGCAGTCGGGAGATGGGAGAAAGTTGTAGAAAGTCAACCATCACTGCAGCCCTCCACCAGTCAGGGCTTTATGGCAGAGTGGCCCAACGGAAGCCTCTCCTCAGTGCAAGACACATGAAAGCCCGCATGGAGTTTGCTAAAAAACACCTGAAGGACTCCAAGATGGTGAGAAATAAGATTCTCTGGTCAGATGAGACCAAGATAGAACTTTTTGGCCTTAATTCTAAGCGGTATGTGTGGAGAAAACCAGGCACTGCTCATCACCTGTCCAATACAGTCCTAACAGTGAAGCATGGTGGTGGCAGCATCATGCTGTGGGGGTGTTTTTCAGCTGCAGGGACAGGACGACTGGTTGCAATCGAGGGAAAGATGAATGCGGCCAAGTACAGGGTTCCAATAAGACAATGACCCTAAGCACACAGCTAAAATAACGAAGGAGTGGCTTCACAACAACTCCGTGACTGTTCTTGAATGGCCCAGCCAGAGCCCTGACTTAAACCCAATTGAGCATCTCTGGAGAGACTTACAAATGGCTGTCCACCAACGTTTACCATCCAACCTGACAGAACTGGAGAGGATCTGCAAGGAGGAATGGCAGAGGATCCCCAAATCCAGGTGTGAAAAACTTGTTGCATCTTTCCCAAAAAGACTCATGGCTGTATTAGATCAAAAGGGTGCTTTGACTAAATACTGAGCAAAGGGTCTGAATACTTAGGACCATGTGATATTTCAGTTTTTCTTTTCGAATAAATCTGCAAAAATGTCAACAATTCTGTGTTTTTCTGTCAATATGGGGTGCTGTGTGTACATTAATGAGGAAAAAAAATGAACTTAAATGATTTTGGCAAATGGCTGCAATATAACAAAAAGTGTGAAAAATTTAAGGGGGTCTGAATACTTTCCGTACCCACTGTATATTAGCAGTGTCTCATTCAGTTTACTAGATATCCTGTGCAAATCATCATTTACATGATCAACTATAAAACTCTTCAGAACATGAACACACTCAGTGAGTTCCTCTGCTTAGTGACTTACATTGTAGGAAGTCGTTCCTGGTCCTGAGAACAATGTTGGTGAAAGTGACTGTGGAAATCAACAGACATGAAGAGTGTGATTATCATGTCAAGAGAAAATGATCCTGCATCTGATCCTAACACATTTCTAATATGATCTTCTACATGATATGAGATGATGGAGGATCATTTCTGAGAGCAGATGAATCTCCAGGGGTCTTATTTATAAAGCGTGCGTAAGCTCAAAACGGGGCTGGAAACGTGCGTACGCCAGTTCCCATGCAACAGTTGTGATCTATAAAAACAAACTTGACGGGAGAATGTGCGCACCTTTAAGCAAACTTTGAGCTGTGCGTACGAACATGTTGGAGACAGAGCAGTTTGGCGACACCGATGGTCAGCTGAGGGACTGACGGCAGATGAAGGAAAACCACTTTAAATCCTAATTATGAGTCATAATCATAAATACAGTTCATGTTCACAATAACAGTTTAAATAAATAAATGAATGATATAAACTTGCGTGGAAACACATTTTCATTTGATAAGCATTTACATTAATATTACACTTCACTATTGCGGATAAGCGCTGAAATTACATTACGCAGAAGTTAAACAAAAGTGATATGAATTGAGATAGTAGATGTGCTACTTTCTATCACTTTTCCTGTGACACGCCATTTTAATGACAGTGAGGAGCGCTGGGAGCACAATAATACCTCTTTAAACTACACTGCAGATGGTATGACAAAATATTTTAGCGAGAACGAAGATCAATGCAACTCTTAACTTCGATATAACGGAAGACACTGCTGGATTCGGTGGCAGAAAGGTCCGTTGTCCAGTTTGAATAGGTCCAATAATGAGGTGTTGATGTCGTGTGAATAATGATCTTCAAACAATTACCATTTGAAGTATATAATATGAGGAAAAAGGTAAGATTTGCATGTTTTCTTTTTAAAATACTTTGTCAGTGACACGCCGAGACAGACGATTACACTGCAGTAAATAAGTCTGTTTCCACTAAAAATAGCCTATAAACTTCCTAAAAGATGTGTTCACCTTATCAGCAAAACTAAATAAATTTGATCTGAATTGTTTAAAACTATTAAAATACTATTTGGCCAGTGGAAATGAATGAATCAGCTCTATTCTAAAACCTTTATCTTAAGTATTTTATACAATTTTGTTTTTATGGATATTTTGATATAAAGAGGATATTGGATGATCTTTATCAATATAATGTGTGGCACAAATGTCATTTATAGTCCATATCTAATATTTTCCAATGTCTTGTACCTTTGACAGTGTTAACCGTGGTGTCTCGTGGATGGGAACATGTATGGAAATGATATGCAGATGAGGTTATGCATAGTAAAACTAGGCGTCATAAGCTCCATATATGGTGATTTCGGGGAGGAGACAGGGTGGAGATGCACGTACGCACAATCTTCCGCTGACTGGGATTTATAAAGGGATTTGTGCGCAGGTTCTGGCGTACGCATGGTTTTATAAATCTGAATTTTTTTTGTGCGTACGCAGAATATAGCTTTTGAGCGTACGTACACTTTTAGTAGGGATCCTACGCACAGTTTTATAAATGAGACCCCAGGACTTTACCTCTGTCAGAGATCTTCTTGAGCTCCTCTTTGCAGAAATCCTCCAGTTTGTCTCTCAGCTGACAAACAAATTCTCTCACACCATCAAAAGAGGAGAGAGAACTGAAGGGATCATCATTTACGTCTGTAGATTCAGGAGGAGCTGAGAGAGACTGGAAACTCTACAGAAAACAGAAATCAAAGCTCATCACCTCCACACTTCAGCCAATAACCTGCACTACTGTCAGATTTGAGCAGCTCTTGTTGATATTTAGCAACTTTCCTCAATCCAGCACTTTCACAGCATCAGATTCATTCTTCTCATATTCATTAAATCATGTTAGAGCATGTAAGTTCTTGTGTTTGACACTTACACTATATGTGAACTTTTATTCCAAGTTTTTCAATTTGAAGATTATCTGATTTTGGTAAACATTGCTCAAAATGTGTAGTCAAACATTGTAAAAAGATAAGTAAATAGATGATTAGAAATCTAGCTGGATTAAACTGGTACCATCAAGTTCATGGATTTCACATTGTTGTAAAACAGTTTAAATATTAGTAAGGTTTTGAGCTGTTGCTCTCTGGAAGCTCAATATATCGTTCAGAAAAGAGATTCTTCCTAAGAGATTTCCAGAGTTGAACTGCATTTGTAAGTGCGTCTCTTTCAAAAGAAGATGATCAGATGAGAGTCTGACTGATGATTATATAATAACCGAACACACAGATCAACACTTCAGTCAACGGCTCATTCTGCTCTCATGAAATGTTTCTCTGTGAGTCTCTTGCTCAAGTCCACTATGATCCTGTTCTTCTAGACTCTGTTACCTGCAGGAAATGGATGTGATCCTGTGTGTGTGAAAGCTGCTCCAGCTCAGTGTCTCTCCTCCTCAGATCATTGATCTCCTGCTCCAGTCGCTCCAGTCGTCCTTCAGCTCGACTCACTGCAGTCTTTTCCTGATCTCTGATCCGCTGTGTGGCCTCAGAGCGGCTTCTCTCAATGGAGCGGATGAGCTCAGTAAAGATCCTCTCACTGTCCTCCACTGCTGTCTGTGCAGAGCACTGTTAGGACACACATCACAATCACACAGTGGCTTCAGTGAGTCTGACTGAGACTTCTCAAACTTCTCTTCTTCTCCAGACTCACCTTATGAGACTCCACAGCCTCTCTCAGCTGCTGAAGATCTTTCTCTCTCTGCTGGATCCTCTGCTGGAACGACCTCTGCGTCTCCTTCAGCTGGTGCTAAAGGACAAACCAATGACAAGAGAAACATCACATAAATCATCAAGTAAACAGATATGAATCCGGTATCAGTAAAGTGGTGAGATTGAGGGGTTAAAGATCTTTCATGATAAAGCTATAGGTTCATTCATAAGTGTCAGCATTATTTCATCAATGTCTAGTTTTTTAGGGATAGTTAGGGATAGTTTAGGGATAGAATGTAAATTGTGTCATTGTTTATTCATCCTCATGTCTGTCCACACTTTTATTATTTTCTCTTGCATAACACAAAAGAAGACATTTGTTTATCATAGATATTCTTCCATTCCTATACCAGTTTCCAAATCAAATATGGTAACACATCAATAACATCAAAGCTCACTGGCTCAGGCACGTGACTAAACATGCCATCATATTATTTACGGGTGTTTCTGAAAACGGAAGACTGTCATCAAACGTTACTGAAGGCCTTCTCAATATAAAGGACCCTTGTAAGGAAGCCTTCGTTTCACGCCATTCATTCAGCCTGTTTTGAAGGGATGCATCGAATGTATCCTTCACAGCCTTAAATCACCCATAATGTTTTCAGTGATGAAAGCATAGCTGTTATATTTTGGTTTGCTGTAAATTAATCACTTGACACTAAAAAATTAAGTTAATAGTATTTTCATGAAACATTTATGCACACTTACTAGACAGTCTCATTCTAGTGCAGTGGTCTCAAACTGCCGGCCCGCCCTTCCCTCTACCCGGCCTGCAACTGATCTCAAAAATAAAACATAGTCCGGCTCGCTTATTATTATTATTATTATTCTCTTGTTCTAGTACCTGTCTGATATGCAAAGAAAAAGATTATGAGCTCGCTTGCCTAAATTACAGTAAAAGCACTTGACTTTAAGTCACGAGCGTCGATTTAAACCACCGAAACACGTCCGATGCAGCCATGTCAAGAAACAGAAGAGTGTACAAATGTATTCAAGGATTGTATTTGTTCTGTACAGTGTTGTTCAGTGCAAGATTTTAATGTTATTTAAGCTAACATGAAGTAAAGGTAAATACTTCCACTAAATGTTAAAAACTAATTTATGTAACAATGAGAGATTTTTATTTTTTTAGCAAAATAAAGTTGATATAGGGGAGAGTGGGGTAATGTGAGACATCGGGTAATGTGAGACACCCCCTGTATCTCTGCAACGGAACACATTTGTGGTTATGTGACAATTATGTTTTCAAGCCCCTCACATTTCCCCTTGGCCATGAAGGAGAGGACCTCATGGTGCTGTGCTAAGCATGTTTTTTTCACAAAAATATTGTTTTTGCATGTAAAAGTAAATTTTCTTGCGGTCAACTTAATCAACTGTTGTGCCAAAGCAGACTGATTCAGGTAGAAAAACTTATATCATACATGTTGATGAACTATCAACATATAAAACCATGTGATGATGCTAGCTGAAGATTAGCCTGAATTGCTAAGAGAGATAGTTTTTTTCTAAAATGTAGTGGTGGGGTAAAGTGAGACAAATGCTTTGGGGTAAAGTGAGACATGAGGCACAAGTTAAATTTAGTCTTAAAAATATTTTAATGTAATATTACATTGCATATGTTTTATTTTTAATGTCATAAACATTGTAGAAAAGCCATCCTGCCAAGGCAAAACATCAGGAAGACAACCTCTGGGGCAAAACACCCCTCGAGGAGAATGATGTGGCACATGTTCCTAAAAGTGATATAGTGAAGAAGCTGCCTCAACCTAAAAGGCCTGGAGAGATGGAGAGAGCAACTCCTCATCTTTCCCTGTAACCTTCAGGGCTGGAGTGTAGAGTAGGCCTAGTTGTAGAGTATGACAGTAGGTTGATGTTCTAATACAGGTGGGTCTAGTCCTGTGTTCTGAGTCCCAGGCTGTTCTAGCTGGTTCTGATTGTGCTTTGCTCTGACCTCCAGACACTAGCTGGCTCTAAGGGTGCGTTCACACTTGTAGTTCGATTTGGTTGGTTAATTTGGTCCGGACCAAATAAGAAAAAAAAAAACATTTAGTCCTGGTCCAATTAGCGTTCAGATTGGCAATTTTATCACCGAACCAAAAGATACCGAACCTTGAGGCATAGGGATACATTCACAATGTGATTGGTCAGATTTTATGACGTATTGCCTATTTTGAACCGGAACTTAACAAAAATCCCAAACAATGCTGTGTGCTGAGGTAAATGCGCTCATTGTGTGTGCATAGCAGTGCGTAGCCTGTGTGTGATGGTACTTTGGCCAGCTGGGAACTCGTGAAGAGCTCATAAAATGTGTAAAGTAGTCAAAACAGCGGCAGGAATCCACCCACACAAACGAGACGAGCGTCTGATGCCTGTGATGGGCAAACTCGCGACTATGACAAGAAAAACCGACATGCGTGAGGATTCTGTCCTTTTTAGGGCAGCGTTCACATATGTTCAAATGAACCGCACTGACTGAGCAATCGCATCAGGTGTTCTGACCCCCAGACTGTGCTCTGATCTAACTGGTTCTATCTGTCATTTGAATGTTAATTAAAATATTTTGAATTATATTATGTTGTATTTGATTTTGTTCAGAGTTAGAAAAGTGTTTAGAAAAAAAAATTGCTTAATTGACCAATCCCCATGATTCTGTTACTAGTCCGACATTAGTTCTGGAATGTGTGGTTGTCAAGCTAGCTGTCAGGATTCAAACTGTTACAACAAGTGTTGTTATGGTAGTTTCAGAGTGGAAAAAGTAAGTGGATCAGTTTACCCCCTTGATTTCTCTGGTCTGTCTCGGTTTACCCCTAAGCTGGGGTAAAGTGAGACACAAGACGACTTTTTTTAAAACAATCATATTTTCACTGACCTTCGTCCTGAATACATTCTGATCATTTCTATGGCTAGGAAACATCCTGAATTAATGGGAAATGTGTAAATTTTACTGATATATCATTTTAGCTCGCTTAGAGGGGAGCAAATGTAAAAAGTGTCTCACTTTACCCCACTCTCCCCCTATATAGCTCCAGTTTTTTGTTTATTTCTGACCCCTCAAGTTCCCTTTCGAAAGCGACACGGAGCGACATCTGTGGCTCAACTGCGCGGACATCGGGGAGAAAGAGAAACGCTTTCTCCTCGATGCCCCGGTTTCGCCCACTGAACATTTTGGCACCTCCGTGCAGGCGGTGGTTGAGAAGTTCAGGGAGGCGAAGACGCGCTCCGCGGCGTTTAGATCTTGCATCCCACTCAGATCCAGCTCTGGGCCCAGACAGCCGGGAGGTCCCGGGCCGTCTTGAGCCGAGGCTCAGAGGCAGGCCCAGAGAGAAAGTGTTGCCGCTCGTGCGCCTCCTCCTCCTTGGAGTAAGTCGCAGAGACGGCGAGGCGCCAGAAGGAAGAAGCAAGATCTGAGGGAGGTGATCGAGGAACGGCGCCAGCAGCGCCGGTAATCGATCTCCTCTCTCGCGAGGGCTTTTTTCTCGCCCTCGCTCTTCCTTCGCCTCCGGGAGCGTTTGTTGACATCTATATGCTGCGGGTTTTACAGTCGGGCTGATGTTGTGGGCCTATGATGAATATATTTCTGACGGCCCGCCGTCTGGCTTGATAGTGAAAGTGCTTTTGGGCTTATGGAACTTTGGATTTTCCCCTCCGTGATGAATCGGGGAGGAATCTGCATTCTACGGGCCGCAGGAGGTAAGCCAGGTCCATTTTTATTCTCAATATAGACCTTGCTTTTCCTGTATAGCCTCCCGTGCATATAGCTGTCATCTGTTCATGTTTTTAAGGGGTTATTTGGGCAAATAACTGTATGTTAGGCTGACTGTTACTAGCAGGCCCTTTATGGCCGCTTTGTTGTTTAGCGTTGGTGTAGTTTCTCGGCTGATACTGTGTATAGCTAGAACTAGCTTTCTCTATTTCAGTTGTTTATGTGTTGGCCGGTTTTTCGGCCACCTAATGCTGTCGCTCGCGCTGCTTTCTCCGTGTGTTTGGGAATTTGTAGCCCGAGTGTAGCTTGGTCTTCATACAGTCCTTAGGCTAGAACTAGGTTAGGTGTGTGTTTGTTTACATCCCCCTGTTATGACTATCCCCCTGCGGTTGTATAGTTTCTAGTTCTGGCCTCCTTCTGAGGAAGTTGCTGGCCGTTTTTGCCCATATTTCCCCTTCATATGTTTATGCAGGCGTGTTATGTGAGCGTGCTTGTGCTGCCACAGGTTACACCTGTTTTCTGTGATAGCAGGCTTTAACCGGCCTCTATCTATGAATACGGTGTTGTTGTTGTACTCCCCCGGGTAGGGTTTGTGTTTCACTGAGTGCATCACCTGTTGGATTGCCAGTGATGGGAATAACGGCGTTCTAAATAACGCGCGTTACTAACGCCGTTACTTTTTTTCAGTAACGAGTAATCAAACGAATTACTTTTTCTCCCGTTACAACGCCGTTAGCCTTACTGACAAAAAAAATGCCGCGTTACTATAATTGAGCTCACTGAAGCGGTTTTCATCCGAGTAAGCTCTCTCTCAGCCATAGGACCTGCAAAGTTTTTTCTCTGGTGTGTGCTGCGGTTAGTCATACACAAATATAATTTTAAACTGATGATAATGTATGATGCGCTGTGTGTGTCCGTCAGAGCATGCGCGCGAAGCGCAAGCTCAAACCAGAATACCCTTTTGATGCTTGATCGAAAATATGTGAAATGAGTTTTTTTCTAGTCGACTAGTAGTTGTCCATTTAAGCTATTAGTTGACTAATCACATTTATATTAATTTAATTTCTTAAATACTGGAGAGAAACCATAATAAGGAGCGTTTACATAATATAGGCTATATAGCACTCAAGGGCACGCATAATTGCCATAAAGAACCGGCAAAGGTAATGATTATGAGTGTGACAAAAACAGCAAGGAGACATTTTAATTGTTTATTAATAAAGTAATGTTTTCTGAATCAGTGTCGGCTGCAAAGATGAAGTTGACATTGCTGATTCTCATTGCTGATCATCTGCTCATATGGACGCGCCTAGAGAGATAATGCACATTTAATTCGGATTAGGCTATATAATCAGAGTAGCCTCTTTCTTTCCGTGTTTAATTACTTCATTTTCGCGCATCCATGTCATGATTTTATTGTCTGCTATATTTGCTTGTTATATATTAAATCAAAGCAATTGGTTGATGAAACATTGATTAAAATTAAGATACAATTTTTACAAAACGAAATTCACTTTAAAGAGAGGCTTTCTATAAAACAAAACTTAATGAAGTGTTTAAAATCATGTCTGACCCACTCCATGTCTCCAGATATATTTGCGCATCTTATGATGCATCTTACTCACGCTGTTCACTTTTCATAATCGTATAAATGGATTTAAAACATAACATAGGACTATTTAAACATAAATATGAAACTACGTTTTCTTTAATGGCTACCAACGCATAGTACAGATAAATTTCATGTCGTGAGCAAGAGCGGATCATGAGTCAGGAGTCGCATCAAGAATAATTTATTCTTAGACTTATATGTAATATTGGGCGCATTCAATTTATTTGGCTTATTTTTATTTTAAATTTTTTTTTAAAGTAACGGAATAGTTAATTTCCCTGGTAATTAGTTACTTTTATAATGATGTAACTCAGTTACTAACTCCGTTACTATTTGTGAGAAGTAACTAGTAACTATAACTAATTACTTTTTTAAAGTAACGTGCCCAACACTGTGGATTGCACACTCAGGATGAGTGTAGGGAATTTTGTTTGCCCGACCTCTCCCGGTCGTTTGCACCACAGCATCTGGGGTTCATTGCTGTTTGATTGTTGGCTATTTGTTTTTAGCCTCTCTGTTATGCAGCTTGTTTGGATACAGCGCTGTTGGTCTACGATGCTGGTTACGCTCACGCTGTTTAGCATAATTAACATTGCCTGCTGGAATGTGTATGCCTAGGCTCAGGTTGTGCAGCTAGTTCCCTTAAATTTGTCATTTTAGGTTATACTGGCCCTTCCTTGTAGCTAGGGCCCTGTCATGGCCACGGGCTGGTGCCACATGGTTCTTTAAGTAGCAGGCCGTTCCAGGCCTCTCTTATAGCTTCCTGTTGGCCCAGCTACGCTGGTCGTGTACGGGCATCATTCCATGTTTGAGTCATACGTTACTCTGTTGTTGCCAGATGTTTATGGAAGTCGTTGGCCCCCTTTGGGCTTCCTTTCATGTTTTAACCCAGCATGTTGGCACAGCTTTTTGGGTTTCTGTATGTCTCATACCCCTTGGGTGTTGTTAAATGCACTAGCTATCGCCGCGCGCTTTAAGGTTACAGGCCGCTTTCAGGCCTTCCTTTGCTAGCATGTCTGAGTTTAGCTTGGTACTCCTCTCGCTGAGAGTTAAAGATGTTTTTACTGAGTATGTGTGCGTTTATTCCCTTTAGCTCTAGTCGAGCTAAAATATTTACCTGTCTATTTAACGGGTTCTATTTTTTGCTCCTAGAACTTTAGTGGCCGCTGGCTGATGTTGCGTGTGACAGGTAGGCCGTAAAGGCCTCCTGTGGAGCATGCTGACCTTTGACAGCAAAAAAAAAAAAAGATGGTTTTGCCGGCTGGCCGGGTCTCGGGTTGACTATGACCTCCTGTGTAGTCGGCCTGTTCAGCCTGAACCCTGATAACACTGCCACGAGCTGATGCCACGTGCCTGCTGGGGTTGGCCGTAGGGAATGCTGTCACTCACAGCCTCGGAGTTCTGCCCCCCGTTTTTCCCTGGAACTGCCGGATGTGTGTCCAGACTTTGTACTGGCATTCTCCTCTAGCATGGCGGCGTGGGTATATCGTTCCCCATAGCGCTGTCAGCGCAGAGTAGAAGTTCCCTTTCGAAAGGGAACGTCTCAGGTTACGTATGTAACCATGGTTCCCTGAGAACAGGGAACGAGACTTTCATGCCATGCTGCGGGATGCCTGCTACAGTCGCTCAAAGACAAAAAGATGTCGGCTGTTTCCCCAGGCGCTCCCTTTATACGTCACGGTTTGCGCCGTTTGACGTGATAGGCTGTCACCGGCCAATAGGATTGGAGTGTTGTGATTTTTGGCATTTCGAGCACGGGTCACGGAGGATGTTCCCCATAGCGCTGTCAGTGCAGAGTCTCGTTCCCTGTTCTCAGGGAACCATGATTACATACGTAACCTGAGACGTTTCTGACGCCACAAGTGTTGCTGGTTTTGTTCCTAAATTACAATTTTTTTTTTTATTCCATGCACCTTGTTGGATGTGAGAAGTTGCATAAGACTTTTGCAATTAACAGTATTATATTAGTAGTATTATATTAGTATATTAGTAGTATTATAAGTAGCCTAATAGTTTTATATAATTATATTACACTCTGTAACAATGAGAGAGACACTGCTGTTTACATTTAGTATGGTAAATAAGATATTTATAGTATAGGTATAAAAAATAGTTTAGTAGGCCTAATGAAATTTAAAGTAAATGAGAAATAATGCAAAGTAAATTTTCTGAAATGTTGCGCTTTCTTGCGCTTGAATGTTAATATGGCCATCCTATGAGGTGTCAATCACAGAAATGGCCCCCCACCAATTTGAGTTTGAGACCACTGTTCTAGTGTTTAATTGCTGAGGAGGACACTAGTCTACAAGTCTCAGAAGGACTGGACTAGGAAGGGCGCAATCTCAGTAGGATACAGCCTTCTGTTTGAGAAACACCCTTTAGAGCTGTAGGGGTTTCTTTTATGCTACCTAATGACCTTTTTGAAGATTGAAACTTTTGGATCTTATTGACTTTCAATAAACGGACAGATGAGACATTCCCCTATAATACCTTATTTAGTGTTCTTCGATAAAAGAAAGAAAGAAAGAAAAGAAATACACACCAGTTTGAAATAACATGAGTAAATGATGATTGCTGATGATGATTCCTTTTTGAACCTGTAAATGAGGATAATGGGACCTCTGTAAGTTCATACCTGTTTCTCTGTCCTCTGTGCTGCAGCTGATACAGTGTCATGGTTTTTATGTTCATCCATCGTACACAGCACACATATACACTTCTGATCAGTGCGGCAGAAAACCTCAAGGATCTTGTCGTGTTTCGGGCAGATCATCTCCTGCAGTCGTCCAGTGGCTTCAGTCAAATTGTGTCTCTTTCTTTTTAACAAACTCTCATGTTGATCAAGATGATTCTGACAGTAAGACTCCAGACACACCAGACAGGTCTTGACGGCTTTGTGTTTTCTTCCAGTACAGACGTCACACTGCACATCTCCAGCTCCAGTGTAACAGTCAGCAGAACGTTTTCTCTTCTTCAGTTTCTCCACCACTTCAGCCAGCATGGTGCTTTTATATAAAGCAGGTCTTGGACTGAAGGACTGTCTGCACTGAGGGCAGATGTAGACTCTCTTCTGATCCTCCTGATCCCAGAAGCCTGTAATACAGCTCTTACAGTAACTGTGTCCTCAGGGAATGGCCACTGGATCCTTCAGGAGATCCAGACACAATGGACACCCGAGCTCATCCTGATCCACTGAAATTCTGCCTTCTGCCATTTTACTGCATGAATACAGAGACACAAACACACAACAGATCAACTACACTTCAGTTTCTCTGAACTCATGTTTCATGTTTCCTGGTTCTGTGTTTGAGTGACGTGTGAAAAACAGGTGTGATGTCATGTCATGCCTGCTTTGGATTGTGTTTGGCTACTTTCTATTAATAGACTGCACTTGGGTTCTTTGACACACCTTCAGTGGACACCTTCAACATGTAGGTGCATGCAACACTGCGTTACAATTGCCCCTGACACCATCAAAAAGTGTCCAGCTTATTAAGGACATCAAAATAGTTTATTTTCTTCCAATAATTTGTTTTTGCCTCTCAATCTAGGGATCCATTTTACTCAGTAGGCCCTGTACATTCTCTGTTCACAGCATGCCTAGGTTCAGACCAAGGAAAACAGCAAGGAGAGTTAATTAACTGTTCTGAACAATATGGATGTAGTGGATATTAAATAGTTCTAACATGACCAAAATTTGTTACAATTGCAGTCCTGTTAAATGTTGCAATCCTGCATTTACTGAAAAACATCAACAGTTTTGTTGATGTCTTGCTGTATTTGTGGCTTTGTTGACAACTACTTTTGATAAACTAACATGTGGAGCAGTTCATGCGTTCATGACCTCAAGGCTAGATTACTGTAATGCTCTACTGGGTGGTTGCCCTGCATGCCTAATAAACAAACTACAGCTGGTCCAAAATGCAGCAGCTAGAGTTCTTACTAGAACTAGGAAGTATGACCATTTAGCCCAGTTCTGTCAACACTGCATTGGCTTCCTGTTAAACATCGTATAGATGTATAGATGTAGTACCTGAGCGAGCTCTTAAAGGCTTATAATCATTCACGTTTATTGCAATCTCAGAATTCAGGCCAGATGATAATACCTAGAATATCAAAATCAACTGCAGGCGGTAGATCCTTCTCCTATTTGGCAGCTAAACTCTGGAACAATCTTCCTAGCATTGTTCGGGAAGCAGACACACTCTGTCAGTTTAAATCTAGACTAAAAACACATCTCTTTAACCTGGCATACACATAACACATTATCTTATATCATTTAAAGTCCCTGTAAAGTCATTTTAAAGTATGTGTTCTGAGTTTGTCACGCCACAGAAAAATGTGTTATTAACCACCCAGCCAAATTTGAATGATTAAAAAAATCTGCAAGTAAATGAAATAAGTTATCAAAATCTCGAAAAAATAGGCAGCGCTCTCTGCTCTCAAACGCTGGGGGCGTGTCCGCTGTCGGCGCTGAAACCACACCCACTCGCGAGAGCTGCCGTCTCAACTGACTTGTCTAATGAGTCAAACCTCAAACATACTGATGCATATAAACAAAAGAATCACGTTAGAGGGTTGCACATTTTAGTAGAGTTACTGTGGACTACCTACTAATTATAACATAAGCTCACACGACAATTTACACTCATTGGGCACGTACTGCCGACTGTTGTCGAGTCGACAAATGACGGTGCCGCGAGACGGGAGGATGAAGGCCGGGACGCGAGCGGATCTGTTCGGCCACATCATCGGTTATCGTCGGGACGGTAAGAAGGCCGAGGCGGGACGGGGGGGGCTGAGGTCTGTTCAGTCACATTCACCAAAAACAGCGGATTATCAGTGAATCCTAGCTGTCTGATGAAAGTTTGTAAAATTATCCGGTGTAGAACGATCACTTTAGAATCCTTCATATCATCGTTTTAGGACATTTAAATAAGGAGACCAAGCATATTGTATATTAAAACAACCATGTAATATGCATTTGCGTGGCGAAGGTATTACTAGCTAAATGTGCAAAGAGCTGTATGACTGTAATGACACTCGAGATTGAGCGAGTGAACCGCTGTAGAGGCGGCGCCGCGCTCGGTGCGTCATCGACATTTATATAGTGTTAGGGGCGGGGCTATGCTCGGGGGACGATGTGCTTCACTAGACCCCCGTTATAGCTCCGCCCAAAAAATCCTCAGCAGAGACTTGGTGAAAAACTGTTTAACGCTCTAACTTAACAATTAAGCATTACACAATTCACAGACTTTGTAATGTGTTTCAGCAATACATTTGTAACATTTATAAAGTGTTTAGAAAGAATTCTCAGAATTGACTTTACAGGGACTTTAAATCATGTAAATTGTTTGGCTGCATAGATTAGGTCAGATGGAACCGGGAACACTTATGATAACGCCTGATGTACTCGTTACATCATAAGAAGAATGGCGTTTACGTTAATATTAGTCTCTCTCTGTTTATCCCGAGGTTTGCCGTAGCCTGCCAGATCCAGGCTGTATCCAGATGAGATGAAAGACCTGCGCCTAGACATGACAACAAGCCTTAAGTGTCAACTAAACTATCCCCTGCGAATGCCTCTTTCCCTTTTCTTTCCTATGTAAAGATAAAATGTTATCAAAATGATTCCCGTTCACATGGATCCACAGAAACAACTAATAATTCTGTATTACGTGGGCCAGACAAGTAATTTGGTGATGTCACTTTGTAAAGAAAGGCTAAGCGTCTGCACACATTCACATTCAAATGCGCTTACCAATAGACTAAACATGTAAATGAACGGCAAGAACACATTAAAAGTCTTCTGTTTTCAGTTAAAAGGGTGTCATGTAAGGGGCCCCTAAGTTAATAATTAATGATTTTTACAATGGAAGTGATTTAATTAAAAAAAACATACTTTAGCTCAATAATAATTTTTTCCAAGGGCTGCTGTAAAACAATCTGTATTGTAAAAAGTGCTATTCTTTAAGCTTGATTCTTAATACTGTGTGTCATTACCTGGATGATGCATGACTTTTTTTGTTTTGTGATGGTTGTTCATGAGTTCCTTGTTAAACTGACCAACATTCTTCAGAAAAATCATCCAGGTCCCACAAATTCTTTTGGTTTTCTAGGGCCTCATTAAAAAGCATGTGTACCCACAGATTTGATCTTAGAGTGTGCATAGGTTTAAATCCACGCCAACGCTCATATTTATAAAAACGGTCTTTGATGTGGAAAAGTTCTTAGTGCCACATCAGGGTCTGAACAGACGCACTCTCTATTCCTTGTCAGATTACTGCAGGTGAGGCCCCTATACATTTATAAATGAGGCCCCTAACATCTTCTGCATACAGTACCTGAACCCTTTCCAGCAGTGACTGCTTTTGAGATCCTTTTTTTCACACCGAGGACAACATTTTGGTCACACTTTAGACTAGGGTAGTTGTTAAGTTTAGGTATTGGGTAGGATTAAGGGATGTAGAATATGATCATGCAGAATAAGGCATTAAAGGGTTAGTTCAGCCAATAAAAAAAGTATTCTTGAAGCTTTATAATATTAAGGTTGAACCACTGTTCTCACATGAACTGTGTTTTCAATTATGTTTTTAGTAGCTTTCTGGGCATTGAAAAAAGAAATGATCTTGCTGGCAATGCAGGCCTTACTAAGCCATCAGATTTTATCAAACATATCTTAATTTGTGTTCTGAAGATGAACGAAGGTCTTACAGGTGTGGAATGACATGAGGGTGAATAATTAATGACAGAATTTTAACTTTTGGGTGAACTAACCCTTTAATATGTGCTTTATAAGTATTAGTAAACAGCTAATATCCTACTAATATGCATGCTAATAAGCAACAAGTGTTACCAACTTTTTTCATTTAGTACTGCCCTTCAGAGATAAATCTTGAGTCTTGAAATAAGATATTTACATGTTTCTCTGAATGAAAATATAAGAAAAATTCACACCATCATTTTGTTCATAAGTTTACCCCTGGCTCTTAATATCTTGAGCATCATGAAGAGCATCACCTTGCAGATTTTGCAAGGTGTATGTAAACTTATGTCTGCAACTGTATATTGTCACGTTTTGTGAAGGTTAAAATATTCATTTAAAGGTTTAGTGTTGAGTTTACAATTGCAATTTCAAGTCATATAAATCTTTCAGGTCTCGGCCGGACTATATGCGGATTCGGATGTCAATGACTCAGCCCCCTTTGGACATGGACTTCATGGATTAAGGACTTGGTCTCAACTCTGACTCAACAATGGTGGACTCGGACACAACCCTATAAGAGACCTTTTCAAAAACTGTTTTCCAAACTTTTGACGCCCCAATGTATGTTCATGCCAATGAAAAGCAAAATAAGAACATAATTTGAGTACTAAAATAGATATAAAATACTGTACATTTTGTGTTTAAGCTTATGGAAATGTTAATAAAATTAATATTTATTTTTTACAGTAGTAAAGTGTTCTGGGCTAAACTTGTAATACAACAAATACAAATATTTTTAAATTATAGAACAAAATGTCACACTATGAATATAATTGCATTACTGAAAATGCGCAAACTGCTCTACTCATGAATATTTTACTTGCTGTTAATATTGGATTGTTCTTACTATACGTTTCAAGATGCATATTTTACCTGCTGCTAAGTTGCATTTTGCCATCTTTGAAGTTCAGAGGATGATCCATAGAGGAGTTGCTTTTCATAGACAGGTGGCTGGGTACTGGAGAAACTGATCCTGGTCTTAAATTGTAACTGCAAGGAGTAGAAATTACAAATTGAGTGCTGTTAAGTGTTAACAACCCAGTGAAGAACAAAACTCTTTTAGCAGGTCAGTTTTCTGTTAGCTAATTACACACACCTACACATCTGTTCATGGAAACATTATTTGAGATAGAAACATCTTACTCGTGTTCAGATGAAAATCCTTCATCTTTGAAGTTCAGAAGATGATCTATAGAGCAGTTGCTTTTCATAGACAGGTGGCTGGATACTGAAGAAACCGATCCTGGTCTTAAATTGGAAATGCATAGAGTAGAAATGACAAAGTGAGTGCTGTTAAGTGTTGACAACCCAGTGTAGAACAAAGCTCTTTCAGCAGGTCAGTTTTCTGTTAGCTAATTACACACACCTATAATACATCTCTTCATGAACAGCATTATTTTAGAAAGAAACATCTTACCTGTGTTCAGATGGAATTCCTTCATCTTTGATGTTCAGAGGATGATATTTAAACCAGTTACTCTTCACTGACACACTGCTGGGTGCTGGTGATATGGATCTTCGCCGTTTGCTTGACATGCAAAAACACATTAATGATACAATTATTTATAGACATTTACAAGTTCATTTCCCGACCTGGAGCTGGTTCACAGAAAGGCAATCAATTAAATATTTTACTATGAATGAACTCACAAATGCACACATTTATTCTTACTTATTCTTACATATTGTGGATATATTGTGCTAATGAGGTTCAAAAGATGATCAGTAGACTCTACAGTAAATTTTGTTATCTGTAGTGTTTTGTTTTTATTTATTTATTTGCTTAATTGTGTCCTTGTAGATAAGAGAGAAGCAATTTTCGGTTACACTTTATTTTAAGGTGTCTGTGTTACAGTGTTAATAAATTTAAGTACTGAGTAATAATAATTAACTACATGTACTTACTATAGGGTGAGGATTATGATGAGGGTTTGCTTTAGGGTTAATTGCATGCAATTATAGATAATTTATAGTTATTACTACAGTAACTACATGTAACATGTGTAACAATGACACTGTAAAATAAAGTGTTACTTAATTTTCTTTTAAATTTACTTCATTAGCTTACCGACCACTCTGAGACAAGTCATCATCGTGTATCCCTTCTGCTTTGTCCATGGTTTACCGTCTTCATACAATAGCAGAATGTGTAGAAGCTGGAATTTGGAGTGTGTATTTCTTCCTCACTGTTGATGTATATTGTATTAAGATTTAATGACTTAAATGCTTCAGGGATTTAGTTTGCATTGTTTTTTATTAATAATCTAAAATATTGCCTTCAAATAACCTGCCAATAACTTTGGGCTATAAAGCACTTTTCAAAGAGAAACATCTGCTTCTTATTTCTCATTAATTCTATTATAATTTTATTATAATATAATTGTCCACATTTAGCTCAAAGTATACTTCACACTATACTTTTGGATATTGCATAATCTAACATACCTTTATTAATCCATTATAGGTACCATAATCATAAACCTGATCATGTAAACAATGAATTATACAATTAAATCAACACGTGGCTGAGGCATAATCCACAGAAGTACTGGTAACTTACATTGTTGGAGCGATTTTCAGATCTTTCAGAGATTAGATACTTATTTTCCTCACAAAAAATCCATCCATTTTAGGATTGTTTCTCAATTCTCTAACTGATGTTTCCTTGTTTCTTCTCTGTTATTAAGCTCTTCCACCACATATCAATTCTAAATGCACTTTGAGAAAGCGAGAAGCAAAGTGTGGTAAAGTTAATTTCACTTTCGATATTCACCTGCTTTAAGGGACATCTAAAAATTCCACCCACAGAACATAAACGTAAACGTAAGTATAGCCCCTCCAGTTCACACCTACCCGCTCCAAGTGGGACGTGATCCCATCCTCATTGGGAGTCGGACGCTCTAACAAAGAGGCTAAAGGCTGCAACCTCTAGTGTCAGTCGGTAGTGTCAGGTTGGGGTGGGGTGGAAGGAGCGAGGACTCAATTGCAGGGAAGGAAGGGCTTTATTAATAATAAAAATAAAACAAAACAAGACAACAAAAACTACCCCGTGGGGGAAAAACAGACTTGACATAAACAGGACTCGACTCGACTCGACTCGACTCGACTCGACTTGACTTGACTTGACTTTGACCCACGGAAACACCAGGGAATAAACGACAACGAACCAGCACAGGACTGCAAACACAAGGAGAATAAATAGGAAAGCAAACGAGGCAGGTAATGAGGGAGGACAGGTGGGGCAAATCAACCAATAATCAGGTAACAAGATGGGCGGGGTCAAGACAATAGACATGAGAGCACATGGCACAAAAACACATGACAAGCCATGTGCTCACACCAAACAAAACAAAAAACACAAGCACATGGCCAATGAAGACAAATCACAAGCCATGTGCTTACACAAGACGGGACATGAACACGCAACTATGACAAAACCCATAAGCCGCGTGTTCACACAAAGCAAGACAACATGAGAGCATGCAGCCTGTGAAACACAGACTGCGTGCTACACAAAAGACAAAACATTAAAGCACGCGGCAGATGGAAACGACCGATTCTTAATACATTTTTTATAACACTAATGATGGAGTCTCTGGTAAAGATGTTTTCTCCAGTCTTTTCATTATGTCTGATACCCTGGAGAAAGTCAGACATTGTTGGGAATTTTCAGTGTATTTAAAAAAAAAAGAAAAAAAAAAGAAAACACACCACAGATTAACAATTTGGTTGCACAAGACTTCAAGTTTCTTGTGTCTTTCTTGTAACACATGTTGCAGCTGCTCATTTAAAAGGGAAACTAAGAGTTAAACTGCACTTTGTTTTTTTGCAATAAAAGCAGATGTTAGTCAGCCACAGGAAATAACCACAGAGTTACTGAGAGACTATACTCTATGCATATCTAGCCTTGAGGGGCTGAACCTAAAGATGTCTAAGATATACAGATATGATGTCAGGAAGCTACAACATATACTCACATCGAGCTACTGAAGTTAAGTAAAGCAAAAGGGTAAGTGACATTCCTTCATCTATGGGTTACATGGGTATCACAACACATAGAAAATATCATTAACTCTGCATAAAGCTGTTGCGCATATGGAAAGTCACCTTAAGCCATATATATTGTAAGTGTGTGTGTGTGTGTGTGTGTGTGTGTGTGTTTGTGACATATCAGGACACAAATGTGTATAATGACATGGGTATGACATAGGTATTACAAGGAGAGGGTGACTTATGAGGACATTACCCATGTCCCCACTTCTCAAAAGGCTTATAAATCATACAGAATGAGATTTTGTGAGAGCGTACAGTTTTAAAGTGTGAACAGTTTCCTGTGATGGGTAGGTTTAGGGGTAGGGGTAGTGTAGGGGGAGAGAAAATACAGTTTTACTCCTATGGAATGACCCCATAATTCACAAAAACAAACATTTTTATGTCTCATTCAGCAAGCTTGTTGTGTTGAAAGTTTTATTGGAATGTTTGTATGTGTGTATAAAGCCCTAATCACACAGGATTAGTATTACCTGGTGACCTCTTGTCATTTGTAATACTTACAGAGGTTGTCTGTGATCTTAATTCCGTGCGAATTGGCCATGTCTGTAATGTTTAAACTTAAAAATTCCCCCAACAATTGACCTACCATATTTCACTGAAAACCAATCTGTGCGAATTGGAATGTGTCTTGAAGTTTCAGCTCAAAATAATTTTTTATTATTCAATTTTTTAACTGCCTATTTTAGGGCATAATTAAAAATGCGCCAATTCAGCGCGCTTCCCCTTTAAATGCTTGCGCTCCCCGCCCCCCAAGCTCGCAACTCTATAATACATTGCATAAACAAAGTTCACACAGCTAATATAACCCTCAAAATGGATCTTTACAAAGCGTTCGTCATGCAACATATCAGATCATGTAAGTATGGTATTTATTTGGATGTTTACATTTGATTCTGAATGAGTTTGAGGTTTTGCTCTGTGGCTAAAGCTAACATTACACACTGTTGGGGAGATTTATAAAGAATGAAGTTGTTTATGAATTATACAGACTGCAAGTGTTTAAAAATGAAAATAACGACGGCTCTTATCTCCAGGAATATAGTAATAAACGATGGTAACTTTAACCACATTTAACAGTACATTAGCAACGTGTTAACGAAACATTTAGAAAGACAATTTACAAATATCACTAAAAATATCATGATATCATGGATCATGTCAGTTATTATTGCTCCATCTGCCATTTTTCGCTGTTGTCCTTGCTTGCTTACCTAGTCTGATGATTCAGCTGTGCACAGATCCAGACGTTAATACTGGCTTGTCTAATGCCTTGAACATGGGCTGGCACATGCAAAAGTTGGAGGCATACATATTAATGATCCCGACTGTTGCGTCACAGTCGGTGTTATGTTGAGATTTACCTGTTCTTCAGAGGTCTTTTGCACAAATCAAATTTACATAAGAAGGAGGAAACAATGGTGTTTGAGACTCACTGTATGTCATTTCCATGTACAGAACTCTAAATATTTAACTATGCTGAGGTAAATTCAATTTTACATTTTACATTACATTTTACATTTAGTCATTTAGCAGATGCTTTTATCCGAAGCGACTTACAAATGAGAATAGTAGAATCAATCAAATCAACATAACAACAGTATGTAAGTGCAATGTGAAGTCACAGTTATGTCAGTAAAGTGCTTGTAGCAAGGAATTTTATATATATATATATATATATATATATATATATATATATATATATATATATATATAAATACACAAATAGATGAAAGAAGAATAGAACTCAAGGTAAGTGCTACTATTACTGGGTCAAGTGCTGACGAAAAAGATACGTCTTTAGCATGTTTTTGAAAATGGCTAGAGACTCAGCTGCTCGGATAGAGCGTGGCAGGTTATTCCACGAACCAGGAACAGACCCGGAGAAGGTCCGTGAGAGCGATTTTGTGCCCCTTTGTGATGACACCACAAGCTGCCATTTACTTGCAGAATGCAAGTTTCTAGATGGCGCATAAGTCTGGAGTAGTGAGTTAAGGTATAGCGGTGCAGAGCCAGCGGTCGTTCTGTAGGCAAACATCAGAGCCTTGAATTGGATGCGAGCAGCTACTGGCAGCCAATGCAGACGTGCGCTCGCTTCGGCTCGTTGAAGACCAGTCTTTCTGCAGCATTCTGGATCAGTTGTAGAGGCTTGACAGTGCATGCTGGAAGGCCAGAGAGCATTACAATAGTCCAGTCTGGATAAAACAAGAGCTTGGACAAGAATTTGTGTGGAATGCTCCAATAGAAAGGGTCTAATCTTCCTAATGTTGTATAAGGCAAATCTGCAGGACCGGGCCGTTGTTGCAACATGATCTGTGAAGCTTAAACAGTCATCCATCACCACTCCAAGGTTCCTGGCTGTCCTGGAAGGAGTAATGGTTGACGACCCAAGTTGAATGGAAAGGTTATGATGAAGTGTTGGGTTGGCACCGACCACAAGCAGTTCCGTTTTTGCAAGGTTGATTTGAAGGTAATGGTCCTTCATCCAGGCAGAAATGGCTGTCAGGCAGGCTGCGATGCGACCAGCAACCGTCGGATCATCTGAGTTGTGTGTCATCAGCATAACAGTGATAGGAGAAACCATGTTCCTGAATGACAGATCCTAGTGATGACATGTAGATGGAGAAGAGAAGTGGTCCAAGCACGGAGCCCTGAGGTACCCCAGTAGCAAGATGATGTGACCTCACCTCTCCAAGATACCCTGAAGGACCTACCTGAGAGGTAAGACTTGAACTACTGGAGTGCGGTTCCTGAGATGCCCTTCGACATGAGTGTTGACAGGAGGATCTTGTGGTTAACAGTAGTCATCTTGCTGGATCTGTCTGCTGCTTTTGACACAGATTATTTTGAAGTTGCTCGTGCCAGTCTCAGGGCTTCAGTGACTGAGAGCAGGGCAGTCTCAGTTGAGTGGCCACTCTTGAAACCAGACTGGTTGTTGTTGAGGAGGTTGTTCTGTGTGAGATAAGTAGACAGTTGGTTGAATACAACTCTCTCAACTGTCTTTGCAATGAAAGGAAGAAGGGATACTGGTCTGTAGTTTTCTAAACGTGCTGGATTCAGAGTGGGTTTTTTAAGCAGTGGGGTAATCCTAGCCTGCTTAAAAGCTGTGGGAAATGTTCCAGTGTGAAGGGAAGAATTGATAATGTGAGCGAGTGCAGGTACAATTGAGGAGGAGATGGCCTGAAGAAGATGAGTGGGGATAGGGTCTAGCGGACAGGTAGTAGGGTGATTGGAAAGGATGAGTTTTGAAACATCTGCCTCAGAGAGCATAGAGAAGGAGGGGAGAATTTGTGTGTTTTCTGTTAAGATGTTATTGTCAGTTTGTGGTGTGGAGAATTGGCCGCTGATGGTTGTTATTTTATGTGTGAAGAAAGTGGCAAAGTCATCAGCTGTAAGAGCTGATGTGGAAGGGAGGGGAGGAGGGCAAAGAAGATAAGGTTTTGAAAAGTGTGCAGGAATCAGATGAATTGTTAATTTTAGTGTGATAGTATGAGGTTTTAGCATTGGAGACATTAGTAGAGAAAGAAGAAAGGAGTGACTGATATAAGCTAAGGTCAGTAGGATCTTTAGATTTGCGCCACTTCCTCTCTGCAGCCCTGAGTTTAGACCGATGCTCACAGAGACCATCAGACAGCCAGGGGGCAGAGGGGGTGGTGCGGGCTGGTCTGGATGAAAGGGGGCAGAAGTCATCTAAGCAAGATGTTAGAGTGGTGCAAAGAGTGTCAGTAGCATTGTTAGTGTCCAGTGATGAGAATTGCGTGTGTGGATGAGAGCAAAGAGGATAGGTGGGATGGTGAGAGTTAGTGTAGATTTCGCCGAAAAGTAACATGTGGTGGAGTGTGTGTTGAGTTAGGGGTCAGGTTGAGTTTGAAAGTGATGAGAAAGTGGTCTGAGGTGAGTAGTGGAGTAACCATTGTATTGTCGGTGGAGCCACAACATGTGTAGATGAGGTCCAATTGGTTACCTGATTTGTGGGTAGCTGAGGTAGCCACTCACTTGAGATCAAATGAGGCAAGCAGAGTGTGGAAGTCAGCAGCCTGAGGTTTGTCTAGATGGATGTTGAAATCACCAAGTACTAGCAGAGGAGTACCATCCTCCGGGAAGGATGAGAGTAACACATCCAACTCCTCCAAGAATTTACCTAGCTGACCTGGGGGACGATAAACAACTACAACATGTATTTTAGTAGGGTAGGTGATGGTAATTGCATGTGATTCAAATGAGCCATTGTCAGAGAGCGATGGTAAAGGATTGAACTTCCATTCACTGGACATAAGCAGACCAGTACCACCACCCCTCCCAATCTGGCATGGGGTGTGAGAGAAAGTGAAATTAGAGGAGAGGGCTGCTGGTGTGGCAGTGTCCTCTGGTTTGATCCATGTCTCAGTCAGAGCCATGAGATGGAGACCTGAATAAGTAGCAATAGCTGTGATGAAGTCAGCTTGTTTACAGCAGACTGACAATTCCAGAGCCCAATAGAAATAGAAAATAAAGGTGACATGGGTAAAATACGCAGGTTGTATGGTTGCACTGCCTCCAACGTGTAGCATGCGATTTACGAGTGTTAATAGTGGGAATTTGGAAGCACATATCTAAAACGGGCCAAAAGACAGACAGAGAAGAACACACTGTATAAAGAGGAAGGAAAGAAGGAAAAAAGAGAAAAGTGCAATACTCAAGTGCCTTGCTGGTGTCGTTGCTCGGTGGAGTCGCACAGGTAGAGTCGCTGGTCTTTACACTCTTAGGTCTTCACACGAGGGCTGCTGCATCCACTGCCGCGGTAGACTACACAGTTATACCAGCTTCTTACAGCGTTAGTTAGTTCAGCAGGCCACGCCTTACTGACTCAGAGCGAAACGAGAACAAACGCGATTTGCCACGTGAACTCAGTAAACAAACTTCCTAGCAACTACACAGCACTAAAATCAAACTAAAAACAACACAAAAACACTTACAGTATGCAGATCCTCTTGTAGCTTGAATGATTCTCTCTGTCTAATATTTATCAAAATCAGATAATCTTTAAACTGAAAAACCTTTATAATAATTTTCATTAACACATTAATGAATTTGACAGTGAAGTCCTCAAACAGGAAGTAAGGGCTTATCAATGCTTCAGTGTATTTAAAACACAAAACCTGATCTTGTGATCGTGTCCTAAGAGTCCTTGTGAATTTCAGAGCCACTAACTGCTCTAAAATTATAAATAATGGTCATTCTACTCATTGCCTTTGAACTGCTTTTCCTGATCAAATCTACTCAACCCTGTCATGTGACGCCATTGATGCTCTTGATTGTTACATTTATGTTATTGCCATGTTTGATCATCAAGTGTTTTCTTTGAAAGTTCACATATAATGCAAGTGTCAAACGCTAGAACTTAAAGCTCTAACATGATATAATGAATATGAGAAGAATGAATCTGATGCTGTGAAAGTGCTGGATTGAGGAGAGTTACTAAAGATCAACAAGAGTTGCTCAAATCTGACAGTAGAGCAGGTTATTGGCTGAAGTGTGGAGGTGATGAGCTTTGATTTCTGTTTTCTGTAGAGTTTCAAGTCTCTCTCAGCTCCTGAATCTACAGACGTAAATAATGACTATCCCTTCAGTTCTTTCTCCTCTTTTGATGTCGTGAGAAAATCTGTCCGTCAGCTGAGGGACATACTGGAGGATTTCTGCAAAGAGGAGTTCAAGAAGATCCCTGAAAGAGGTAAAGTCCTGGGGTCTCATTTATAAAGCGTGCGTACGCACAAAACGGGGCTGGAAACGTGCGCACGCCAGTTCCCACGCAAAGGTTGTGATCTATAAAAATAAACTTGACGGGAGAATGTGCGCAACTTTAAGCAAACTTTGAGCCGTGCGTACGAACATTTTGGAGACAGAGCAGTTTGGCGACACCGATGGTCAGCTGAGGGACTGACGGCAGATGAAGGAAAACCACTTTAAATCCTCATTCTGAGTCATAATCATAAATACAGTTCATGTCCACAATAACAGTTTAAATAAATAAAATAATTATTTAAACTCGTGTGGGAAACACATTTTCATTTGATAAACATTTACATTAATATTACACTTCACTATTGCCGATAAGCACTGAAATTACATTACGCAGAAGTTAAACAAAAGTGATATGAATTCAGATAGTAGATGTGCTACTTTCGATCACTTTTCCTGTGACACGCTGTTTTAATGACAGCGAGGAGCGCTGGGAGCACAATAATTCCTCTTTAAACTACACTGCAGATGGTATGACAAAATATTTTAGCGAGAACGATGATCAATGCACACTTAACTTGGATATTATGGAAGACACTGCTGGTCGAACGGTCCGTTGTCTAGTTTGAATAGGTCCAATAATAAGGTGTTGATGTCGTGTGAAGGATCTTCAAACAATTACCATTTGAAGGATATAATATGAGGAAAACGGTAAGATTTGCATGTTTTCTTTTTAAAATACTTTGTCAGTGACACGCCGAGACAGACGATTACACTGCAGTAAATAAGTCTGTTTCCACTAAAAATAGCCTATAAACTTCCTAAAAGATGTGTTCACCTTATCAGCAAAACTGTATAAATTTGATTTGAATTGTTTAAAACTATTAAAATACTATTTGGCCAGTGGAAATGAATGAATCAGCTCTATTCTAAAACCTTTATCTTAAGTATTTTATATAATTTTGTTTTTATCAATATTTTGATATATTTATTCTAAAACATAAAGAGGATATTGGATGATCTTTATCAATATAATGTGTGGCACAAATGGCATTTATAATCCATATCTAATATTTTACATTGTCTTGTACCTTTGATGGCGTGGTGTCACGTGGATGGGAATATGTGGAAATGATATGCAGATGAGGTTATGCATAGTAAAAGTAGGCGTCGTAATCTCCATATATGGTGATTTCGGGGAGGAGACACGGTGGAGATGCACGTACGCACAATCTTCCGCTGACTGGGATTTATAAAAGGATTTGTGCGCAGGTTCTGGCGTACGCATGGTTTTATAAATCTGATTTTTTTTGTGCGTCTAGCTTTTGCGCGTACGTACACTTTTAGGATGAAATCTACGCAAAGTTTTATAAATGAGACCCCTGGAGATTCATCTGCTCTCAGAAATGATCCTCCATCATCTCATATCATGTAGAAGATCATATTAGAAGGGATCATTTTCTCTTGACATGATAATCACACTCTTCATGTCTGCTGATTTCCACAGTCACTTTCACCAACATTGTTCCCAAACATCTAGCAAAACGATCGGTCATTTTCGAAAAAAAAATTTATATGTACTGTATATGCTTTATATAAACAAAAGATCGGCTTCCAAGTGGTTCCGCCAAAACCACACTTTTGTATTCTTCAAAAAGCTTACGCTGTATGTCGTACGTCTTCCCTATTCTAGTTACGGAACAAACACAGCACCAGTTCCATTTTTTCCATGAGTAGTTTGGTGTGTGTACCTTTAAATGCAAAGTAGCTCGTGCTCCCCGCCCCAAAGCTCACGATTCCAAAACACTGAGCCATAAACATAGGAGAAGCTTACACAGCAAGTTTAACTCTCAAAATGGATCATTCTGAATGAGTTTGATAATGTGCTGCACAGCTAACGTGGCTAAAGCTACACACTGGTAGAGAGACACATGAATGAAGATGTGTCAATGAATTATACAAGCTGCTAACTTTTTCAGGTTAAAAATGAAAATAACGAAATAACGATTACAGCACTTAAACACGGAAAAAGTGTGATATTCATGATACTATATTACTAAAAGTATTGGGACACCCCTTCACATCATTGAATTCAGGTGTTTCAATCACTTCCATGGCCACAGGTGTATAAAATCAAGTACCTAGGAATGCAGACTGCTTCTACAAACATTTGTGAAAGAATGGGTCGCTCTCAAGAGCATAGTGAATTCAAGCGTGGTACCGTGATAGGTTGTCACCTGTACAATAAGTTCATTCGTGAAATTTCCTCACTACTAAATATTCCATGGTCAACTGTTAGTGGTTTCATAACAAAGTGGAAACAATTGGGAACAACAGCAACTCAGCCACGAAGTGGAAGGCCACGTAAAATCACAGAGCGGGGTCAGCGCATGCTGAGGCGCACAGTACGCAGAAGTCACCAACTTTCTGCAGAGTCAATAGCTACAGACCTCCAAACTTCATGTGGCCTTCAGATTAGCTCAAGAACAGTGTGTAGAGAGCTTCATGGAATGGGTTTCCATGGCCGAGCAGCTGCATCCAAGCCTTATATCACCAAGTGCAATGCAAAGAGTTGGATGCAGTGGTGTAAAGCACACCGTCACTGGACTTTTCAAACATTCAAGCCCTTGCAACCACATAGCAACCACTCAAAGTACCCTAGCAACCACAAAGCAGCACCTTAGCAATCACCCAGAATGCCCTAGCAACGGATAGCAATGCCCTAGCAACCACCAAAAATGCCCTAGCAACCACATATCAACACCTTAGCAACCACTCTAAATATCCTAACAACCACAAAGCAATAACCTAGCATTCAACCCGAGTACCCTAGCAACCACATGGCAACACCCTAGCAACAACTCAGAATACCCTAACAATGCATAGCAATGCCCTAGCAACCACACAGAATTCCCTAGCAACAGCATATCAACACCTTAGCAAGCACTCTGTGTATCCTAGCAACCACATTTTAACAAACTATCTATCTATCTGGAATTTAAAACTACAAAACTAAAAAAAAATTTCAAACTTTCAAGCCAACTTATCTAGTTACTTATTGTTAAATCTACTTAAAGGATCCACGCTGAATTAAAGTGTCAGTTTCTTTGAATGGTGTAAATATAATAATAGGCATAATTATAATAAACACAGAATAATAAACAACATTAATATTCAGGGAAGGCACTCAGAAAATGTTTGATAATGATGGTATATCACAGGATATTAGACAGATTCATAATTCCTGATTGTGATGTGTTTTATCTCCATCAGATTCCCATCAGCTCACTCTGGATCTGAACACAGCGAATAAACGCCTCCATCTGTCTGAGAGGAACAGAGTGATTACATTCACTAACACAGTCCAGTCGTATCCTGATCATCCAGACAGATTTGATGTGTGTCAGGTGTTGTGTTGTGTAGAGAGAGTGTGTGTGGACGCTGTTACTGGGAGATTGAGTGGAGTGGTGGTGTGTATACAGGTGCTGGTCATATAATTAGAATATCGTGAAAAAGTTCATTTTTTATTGTAAATTATTTTTAAAAATGAAACTTTCATATATTCTAGATTCCCTACATGTAAAGTAAAACATTTCAAAAAGTTTTTTTTTTTAATTTTGATGATTAGAGCGTACAGCTCATGAAAGTCCAAAATCCAGTATCTCAAAATATTAGAATATTTCCTAAGATCAATCAAAAAATGGATTTTCAAAACAGAAAAGTTCAAGTTCTTTAAAGTATGTTCATTTGTACACTCAATACTTGGTCGGCAGCATATATTACAGCAAATGACTTGCTCTAGCACAAATTACAGCATCAGTGAAGTGTGGCATGGAAGTGATCAGCCTGTGGCACTGCTGAGGCACTATTGAGCCTTCAGATCATCTGTATATTGTTGGATCGACTGTTTCTCATCTTTCTCTTGAAAATATCCCATAGATTCAGGGGTCAGGCATGTTGGCTGGCCAATAAAGCGCAGTAATATCATGGTCAGCAAAGCACTTGGAGGTGGTTTTTGCACTGTGTGCAGGTGCTAAAGTCCTGCTGGAAAAGGAAATCAGCATCTCCATAAAGCTTGTCAGCAGATGGAAGCATAAAGTGCTCCAAAATCTCCTGCAAGATGGCTGCATTGACTTTGCACTTGATAAAACACAATGGACCAACACCAGCAGACGTCACAGTCCCCCAAATCATTATTGACTTCAGAAACGTCCCACTAGACTTCAAGCAGCTTGGATTCTGTGCCTCTCCAGTCTTCCTTCAGACTCTGGGACCATGATTTCAACATGAAATGCAAAATTTACTTTTATCTGAAAAGAGGACTCTCGACCACTGTTCACTGTCCAGTTCTTTTTCTCCTTAGCCCAGGTAAGATGCTTCTGACATTGTTTCTGTTTCAGAAGTGGCTTGGTAGTCCTTTTCCTGAAGATGTCTGAGTGTGGTGACTCTTGATGCACTGACTCCGGCTTCATTTGACTCATTGTGAAGCTCTCCCAAGTGTTTGAATCGGCTTTACTTGACAGTATTCTCAAGCTTGCGGTCATACCTATTGCTTGTGCACCTTTGCCTACCCAATTTCTTCCTTCTAGTCAACTTTGCATTTAATATGCTTTGATACATCACTCTGTAAACAGCCACCACATTCAGTAATGACCATCTGTGACTTACTCTCTTTGTGGAGGGTGTCAATGATTGTCTCCTGGACCATTGCCAAGTAAGCAGTCTTCCCCATTAGTGTGGTTTCAAAGAACAAGAGATACCTGGAATTTATACTGTAGGGATGGTCATTTAATGAAACTCAAATGTAAATATTCTAATATTTTGAGATACTGGATTTTGGACTTTCATGAGCTGTACGCTCTAATCATCAAAATTAAAAAAAAAAACTTTTTGAAATGTTTTACTTTACATGTAGGGAATCTAGAATATATGAAAGTTTCATTTTTAAAAATAATTTACAATAAAAAATGAACTTTTTCACGATATTCTAATTATATGACCAGCACCTGTATATCAGTGTCATATAAGAGCATCAGCAGGAAGGGACTGGATTATGAGTATGAGTTTGGTTATAATGATCAGTCCTGGAGTTTGTCCTGCTTTCCCTCCAGTTACTCATTCTGGCATAATAACACAGAGACTGAACTCCCTGTAAAGCCCATCAGAAGCAGTAGAACAGGAGTGAATGTGAATCACTATAGAATAGGAGTGTATGTGGATCAGCAGTAGAATAGGAGTGTATGTGGATCACAGTGCAGGAACTCTGTCCTTCTACAGCATCTCTGGAGACACAATGATCCTCATCCACACAGTCCAGACCACATTCACTCAACCGCTCTATCCTGGGTTTATGGTTTATAAAGGATCAGTGAAACTGTGTTGATGAATCAGAATAGACTGTAGAGAGACTCTACCCATAATGCTTTGAGCTCATGATAAATCAGTAATACTACAGCTTACATTAATACTACAGCTGAACTTCTGTCAGTGAAATAACATGTCAGAATAAATGTAACATTTTTATTAGAATAAGTATTTTAGGGGTACATATTCATTACTATGCTAGGCAACAATCTTATGTTTGGGAGAAATTTAGCAAGAACATACACTGTGTTTTTGCAATAATAGTGTACCAATAGATAATGGCTTTTTAAAATAATGGGGTTCATATCAGTGCATTTTATAGAGTCATTTTTTATAGTAAAAGTGCAGCTGTTTTATTTTGGGCTTCTGTTCAGGGCAAGTGAAACTAAAACCATTGCAAGTTTTAAATATGGAGGAAATAAACTCTTGTTTCATTTAGTTTAAAAATATACAATCTGATATCACTCTGAGACATATATTTGAAAAACAACTTAAACAGATTTACAACACTTCTTATTCATGAGTATGAGCACAATTATTCTAATTTAATCCAGTTTACTTTCAATAAACCTCCTCCTGAACTGAATTTACAGACCTGATGCTCTGACAACTCTGAAAAAAGATAAAAACAACAAGGATCGAGTCAAATCATCATCAACTGTAAAAAAAAACAAAACAAAAAAAAAACTGGAAAACTGTGAGCTGACCTCTGAAATCAGTCCAGATGAATCTCATCATTACTGTAAATGTCAGAATTGTTGGAGTTTCTTTGTTCAGTGGTTCATGCTGCTCGTCCTGATCTAGAAAGTATCCTGACATGATAAACCATGTTTTTCTACATGAACTGTGGTAATACCATGGTATGAATTCATCATGTAGTGTTGTGGTGAATAATGTCAATGTTTTCTTTCTATATATGTCATGTGATCGTCCCGCTGCTGCTCTCAGTGCTGTAATGAACACAAATAATTCAATATATTAATATACTTCACTTTCATCAGAGCAAAGAGAGTCAATGATGAAGTGTTTCAATAGAGGATGTCAAACACTCTCATTAGATGAGCGACCCATTTGACCTATATCATGACCTTTGACCTTCCTGAAAGATGAGCTAATCACACTTGATTGTGACCTCTGTCAGTATTTCTACATGTTAAAGAAACCTACGGTAACACTTTACAATACTGGTGCACTAATATGCATTAATTCATGCTTAACTAATGCACAGATAATCATGAGTTAATGAATAACTCATGAAGAACTAAGCCATTAATAAATGATTACTGCATCAGCAACTAATAATAGATTAAGTAATATATGAATTGTTATTAATTATATTAATTATTATATTATAATGTGTTTTCTCCAGTGAAAAAATCATCTCCTCTGAATCGGGGGATAAATATGCACAGATGAAGCACTGTTTACCAGCGAAATGAGTCCAAAGCAGATCTACACAGATATGTTGGTGGATTTTGATCTGAGGACAACAGGAGATGGACTTTTTTACTGGAAATGTTACTATTAAGGATTATGGACTTGTAATGTTAGCCAGAAGTGATGGTTTAAAGTTAAAATGTCTTAATGATTTCTTGTGGAATATTGTGCTGTTTTTTAACCAGCTGTTTCATTCTGACGGCACTCATTCACTGCAGAGGACCATTGGTGAGTGATGTAATGCTAAATTTCTCTTAAGGAAGCATTGCGTCATGTTAGGTTCACGCATCAAAAAGTAACAAATGTACAAGTATCTGGATTATTGGTTAAAAACAATGTTAATTAAATCTAACTGTGTTAACAATAGTTGTATACAAGCAATAATTATATATAGAGGCTAAAAGATGTGATGAGAGGGTGTTTTCACACCTGCCTAATTTAGTTCGGATGAATCGTACTAGAGTTCATTATCCTCCTTTGGTGCGGTTTGTTTGGGCAGGTGTGAAAGCAGCAGCAATCACACTCGGGTGCACACCAAAAGCAGACCAAACAAGCGTACCGAGACCTGCTTGAAGATCTGAAAGCAATCCGACCCAACGAACCAAACAATATCATAATTCACGGGAAATGTGTTATATAAAAAGCGATAGTGTCTGATTCTGTGAGTGAGCACATTATTTATCATAGCTGAAAACCAAAGACCGCCTCTTCATTTTTAATGTTGTGTAATTGCACTTCTCTGTGGGAGAATGCTATCCTGATGGAGCCTTTTTCCCATTCTGCTTCATTATAACATTCAAATATGGTCTCGACACACTGACACAGCCTACTATAGACAGTGCTGGGACATCCAGTTTGAATTTGCCGCAGCATTAATATGAATATAGTATATAATGTAACAGCGGGAATGACGGCTACATACTTGTCAATTGTTATTTTGATGGATGACGCAGAGAAAACTTGGACCAATAAGAGGACAATAACTTCACTTCTGTGTGTATGATTCATCACAGTAATGTGCAATGAGTTCAGAAAAGTTTGTTTGTGTGTGTGTGTGTGTGTGTGTGTGTGTGTATGACATATCAGGACACAAATGTGTATAATGACATGGGTATGACATAGGTATTACAAGGAGAGGGTGACTTATGAGGACATTACCCCATGTCCCCATTATCTAAAAGGCTTATAAATCATACAGAATGAGTTTTTGTCAGAAAGTTTCCTGTGATAGGTAGGTTTAGGGGTAGGGTTGGTGTAGAGCAATAAAAAATACGGTTTGTACAGTATAAAAACCATTGCGCATATGGAATGTCCCCACAATTCACAAAAACGACTCCATTTGCTTCATAAATAAGGGTCATAAATAAGGCAAGACGGCAGTCCTTACACACTTAATTTATTTTTCTCTGACGCAAAGCCTTAAAATCCACTCTTAAAAATGACACACATTTAGCATGACTGTCTAAATTAGTCCAATTTAGCGATGACTTGAGTATCAATGTTGCTAATTGCTATACCTAATTTTACAAAGAGAAAATTCACGAAAAACATCTGTGGTCGAATATTATGTCAGAAATAAATAATAGAGAAACAAGTGATTCTTTAATGAATTCAACTCGTTATAATGGTCAGGTTATGGTGCTAAATGCACATGATCATTGTCTTAAAATTGAATTAATATGAATTAGCTGAATAAAATAATGATTTTTGTTTTGTTTTTTCACACAAAAAGTATTCTCGTCGCTTCATAACATTAAGGTTGAACCACTGCAGTCACGTTGATGGTTTTATTTATGTCTTTAATACCCTTCTGGACCTCAAAAGATGCAGTGACGTGTGGATCAGATATCCTCAGATTTCATCAAAAATATTTTAATTTGTGTTCAGAACACAAAAGAAGGTCTTACGGGTTTGGGACAACATGAGGGTGAGTACTGAATGACAGAAATTTCATTTTTGGGTGAACTAACCCTTTAAGGACTATCACACAAATTTACGAACAAAGGGTGAGTAGGAAGGGCCAGTTTCTGATGTCACCTCCCCACTATGTACTGAATTTCAGCTGCTTCCCTCAGGCCAGAAATTTAAACTCTCTTTGTGCCTTTATACATGCTGCAATCATGCTTTTAAATGACCTATTATAAAATGTCTGTTATTTTGTGTTGCTGTATGTCTACTGCTGTCTACATAAAGGATTGCCTTTAAGTACAATAAAGTAAAATAATGAATGGATCTCTATGTGTCACAGTTCCCTCGTCTCCTGAACTCCATTTCCCATAATCCTCCTGTTCTCCACACCTGCACTCACTTCCCTCGTCATCTCCCCATCATCACCGATCCTCTACACCTGGACTTATTCATCATCACTGCCTTTATATATGGACTCACTCCCTTCACTCCTTGTCTGTTCTTAATGTTAATCTATGTGTGTGATGCTGTTTAGTCTCTTCTTCGTTGTTAATAAATACCCTTGTACTGTGGATCTCCGTGAACGCCTCATCTCTACAACACCACACGTAACAGAAGAACAGACCAATACTGCTGGAGATCCAACAACACTATGGGTTTGTTCCTCATCCCTGAGGCTGCAGCTTCTCCCATGCCTCCCGCACCGATGTCGGCTGCGGAGTGTCTCATTGGGCTCTTTCAGGTGGGACGTTCGCTGGAGAGGTATGTGGAGGAGTTTGTAGAGCTAGCTTATTTGACAAACTGGTCAGATGGTCGCCCTGTTTCTGGACGGACTGGACGAGAACACAATCCGCTTTGATCAACCTGACGATTATGTTTCCCTGAGTGATACTATTAATTTAGTTTTGTATTTAAATGGCTCCAAATTCCTTGTAGAAGAGGTTCAGGATTTAAGTGTTCTTCTCGTCCAGTCCCCCGGAAACACGGTTGGCCTGGCCAGTTTGTCAAGCTCTATCTTCCTCCACATACCCTCCAGTGATCTGTTCCCCTGTGTTCCGCTGGACACACACACCTCCGCTGGGTCCAGTAAGAGGAGGAGGAGGAGGAGGAGGAGGAGGAGGAGGAGGAGGAGGAGGAGGAGGAGGAGAGGAGGAGGAGGAGGAGGAGGAGGAGGAGGAGGAAGAAAACCAAGCCCTCTCCAATATCCGCCGAGCCCTCTCCACTCTCAGCTGAGCCCTCTCCTGTTCAAGTTGGGATTTAATAATGTATGAGGGGATGGACTGGACCCCTCTTCAGGACTCTCCAGTCTCAGCCGCCGAGCCAGCAGCGCCAGTCTCAGCCGCCGAGCCAGCAGCGCCAGTCTCAGCCGCCGAGCCAGCAGCTCCTGCCCTCGCCGAACCCACTCCAGTAGCCCACGAACCCACTTCAGCCTGCAAGCCCACTCCATGCCACGGACCAGTTGAGCCAACCCTAAATCTCCCCAAGTATTTTTTTTTTGGGGGGGGGGCCCAGTACCTGTGGGTGGGGAACTCCTGGGCGGGGTTTCGGGGCCGCCAGAGCCCACCAGGGCTCCAGATCCGTCGCCTGACCCACCACGCCCACCCTGGGGAGGTACTGTCACAGTTCCCTCGTCTCCTGAACTCCATTTCCCATAATCCTCCTGTTCTCCACACCTGCACTCACTTCCCTCGTCATCTCCCAATCATCACCGATCCTCTACACCTGGACTTAATCATCATCACTGCCTTTATATATGGACTCACTCCCTTCACTCCTTGTCTGTTCTTAATGTTAATCTATGTGTGTGATGCTGTTTATTCTCTCCTTCGTTGTTAATAAATACCCTTGTACTGTGGCTCTCCGTGAACGCCTCATCTCTACAACACCACACGTAACACTATGGGCCTCTGCTGGGTATCTATAGTCAAAACACTTTTCTACAACTGTAATTGCTACAGGTATTTCACTAACCAGCAGATGGCAGTTTCTCTCCCTAACACCTACATCAATATCCACAAACAACATAAATTTAATTTAGATCATTTCTAAAGTGGTTTTTTTTTTTTTTTTTTTCATTAAAAAAACATAAAGCTTTCATATGCAAGCTAATGGTGTAATTGAGGAATTTTGTGGTAAATGGTAAAAAAGAACAAGATACCACATATCCCCCCACAACAGCAAAAAAAAATTAGTTGAGAAACAGAAAAAAAAGATCATTTGTATTATAAAAAATGTATACTTTTCATGTACAGACTTTCACTTGAGTCATTTATGTTCATGTTATATTCACAAGTAATTAAAATACTGTTTTGGTGGTCAAAACCCTCTTCCATCAAAGTGTCAATAAAAAGTGCACATGGACCCTTTCACTTGCAATATCATACCTGCTCAAAAGAGGTGAAGAAGATCAAATGTTTCCAAAGTAAATTGTTGTAGGAGGGTCTGAAGGCATCATCTCCCATGAGATTTTGTGATTTTGGCATGTAAACAAAGCATTCTGGTGCAGAAAGTAAATGGAAAAAAACATTTGCTTAAAGTAAAAAAAGAACACTATGGCTGAGCATTGACACAAATTTCACAACTGGATTTGATTTTGATTTAGAAGCTTGCGATTTGATTGCCTTTGATTCAATATTGATTCATTTGAGATCTGTCATGCACAATACATGGCAAATTTGTCCACAAGGGAAAAAAATCTCTCACCTAATGCAGCTTTAAATGATTTATACATTTAATATTGAATATATTTAATATATTCATTAATATTGTCACATGTCCAAATACAATGAATATGCAATATCGTATAGAGCATATATTAAGTAAAATGCTTCTCTCTAAGTTCATTTTATCTAAATGTATCTAAATTTCATTTTTGGGTGAACTAATCCTTTAATTTCTGACATTTCTTATTTTCCCTGATTCCCAACTATGCAAATTGGAAATAAAATACATTTTTGATCTTTATAATTCAGACTAAATTAAATGTCACAATAGAAAATAATGCTTTTAAAGTTTTTATACAGATCAGATTCTATCTGTGATATTATTATATGTTCTTTGTATAACAGTGACTATCAATTCAAATGCATTTTAAAATGTAATTTTGTGCATGAAATTATTTTGCCCACATAGGTCCTATTAAGGTCCCATATTATCATCCAAAATGGGCATTCCTATATGTGACCTACATGGGAGCCATATAAATTGCCCATATAAAGCCCATTCCAACATGGAAACAATGCTGCCTGGATATAACCTGTAACGGATCATTACACTTTGACGTTGTCAGTTGTCATTCACATTATCACATTCAATTAACGAATAAGCAAAATAAAGAACACATTTTGGAATCAATCGATTATGATAATTGTCCTTGTTTATTTATCTGAACGAAAATCATAAAAGATAATGATGGAAAAAAGGGTGTGGTCGGAAAAGGAGACAATAAGCACCGGTAGGGGAAAGGAAGGAGAGATCAAAACCCATCAGCTATAGACCAATAGCATTAACCTCTAATCTATGCAAAATAATGGAAAGAATGATTACAGAAAGGTTGTCATATGAGCTTGAGAAGAAGGGAAAGATAGCAAATTATCAGAGTGGGTTTAGGAAAGGTAGGAGTACTGTGGATGCAGTTGTTAGACTAGAAAATGAAATAAGGAAAGCCCAGGAAAATAAAGAGGCGGTAATTGCAGTATTTTTGGATATAGAAAAAGCTTACGATATGATGTGGAAGGAAGGAGTTCTAATTAAGTTACATAAGTTGGGAATTGGAGGGAGAGTTTTCAATTGGATAAAAGATTTTTTGTGTGAAAGGAATATCCAAGTAAGAATAGGGTCAGAATTGTCAAATTAGTATACTGTGGAAAATGGTACACCTCAAGGTAGTGTAGTAAGCCCACTACTATTCATAATAATGATTAATGATATCTTTTTAAAGATTCCAGCAGATATAGGTAGATCACTTTTTGTAGATAAAGTGGTGGAGTGGGGGAAAGAATGGGGATGTAGATTCTCTGTGGAAAAAAAACAAAGTGTTTTCTTTACTAATAAAAGAATAGATGAAATATTGAAAATAAGGATGTATGGGAAAGAAATAGAAAGGGTAGGAACATTCAAATTCTTGGGGGTACTTTTTGAGTCCCATTTAACATTGGCAGATCATATAAGAAGAATAGTGGAAAAAAGTAAAAAAGTAATAAATGTAATGAGATGCTTGACTGGTAGAGAATGGGGGGCAAGTTGCCAAGCACTGAAAAGAATTTATGTGGCCCTGATAAGCTCTACGGTGGACTATGGTAGTATAGCGTATTCTTCAGCAGCTAGATCCCATTTAAAACATTTGGATGTGATTCAGGCTCAGGCGTTGAGATTGTGTAGTGGAGCTTTTAAGACATCGCCTGTCTCAGCTATTCGGGTAGAGGTAGGAGAGATGCCACTGGAACTAAGGAGATGGCATATAATAGCAAATTACTGGGTTAACTTGCAGGGGCATAATGACTCGCACCCCACAAAAGAAGTGTTGAAGGAATGCTGGAGGAAAGAGGGAAGTAAAAAGGACAACTTTGGTTATTTGGGGAACAAAACAGCAAAAGAGCTTGGGGTATCTGATATGAAAATCAGCTCTTCAATAGTACATCCAGTCATAGCCCCATGGAAGATGAGATGTCCAGAGGTAGATTGGTATTTATTAGAGGTGAAAAGGAAAGAAGTTGGGGTGTTTAATGATTATATTACTGAAGTATATAAAAACTTTACTCAAATATATACAGATGGCCATATATAAAGGCAGTGATGATGATTAAGTCCAGGTGTAGAGGATCGGTGATGATTGGGAGATGACGAGGGAAGTGAGTGCAGGTGTGGAGAACAGGAGGATTATGGGAAATGGAGTTCAGGAGACGAGGGAACTGTGACAGTACCTCCCCAGGGTGGGCGTGGTGGGTCAGGCGACGGATCTGGAGCCCTGGTGGGCTCTGGCGGCCCCGAAACCCCGCCCAGGAGTTCCCCACCCACAGGTACTGGGCCCCCCCCCCAAAAAAAAAATACTTGGGAAGAACCCTGAAACAGGGGTAACAGGAATGGGCGTGGTGGTTCCAGCAAGAGGAATTGAAATCAATAGAAGAACATCTAATAATTTAGCAGTATGTACAGTGGAGATGGTTGCAATTTTAGTTGCCTTACGTTGGGTGGAAAAAGCAAAAATTGACAAAGTCATAATATGTTCAGACTCAGCTTCAGCTCTAGTTAGTTTAATATCGTTCCATTCAAGTCGACAGGATATTTTATTTGAAATTCTCTATTCAGTTACAAGAATAACACACCATGGTGGACTGGTTACATTTTTATGGGTTCCGGCGCACATAGGAGTGGAGGGCAATGAAAAAGTGGACAAGGTTGCAAAGAAGGCATTAAAGAAGGAAAATGTAGAAATGCAAATAAGAATCAGTAAAGCAGAAGTAAAATGTATAATCTGGGAAAAAATTATCCAAAAATGGCAAGAAATGTGGGATAGTGAGGGGAAAGGGAGACATTTATACTATATCCAAAAGAGTATTAAAGTAAATAAGGTAGGAGGTGGAGATAGAAAAGAGGAAACGGTACTTACAAGACTAAGGCTGGGACACTGTGCTCTAAATAAAACATTAAGAATGGTGGGGAAACATCAGACGGGTATGTGTGAGGAATGTCAGGAAGAGGAATCGGTGGAACATATAATTCTACATTGTAGGAAATATCAGAGGGAGAGGGTGATAATGGATAACAGATTTAAAGAACAAGGGGTGCAGAAACTCACTTTAAAAACAGTACTTAGTATGAATGACAGAGCACAGGTGAGAGAATTGTTGGGTTTTTTAAAGGATACTGGGCTTTATTATAGGATATAAAGGGTTTCTCTCTCTTTTTTTTTTTTTTTTCTCTCTTCTCTCCCTGGATATTATAGATTATTGTAGCGAAAATTAACTCAAAGGGGAAATATTAATAATTATTCATAACTCATTATGATTATTAATTATGATTAATTATGAATATGCAAATCCGTTAATCAGATTAACTGGACGTAGCTACATTAAAATTAACATTACAATCAGTTAACCTGTTCGTCCAGTGAACGCTCAGTGTTGATTGTTTATTAATTCT
Organism: Megalobrama amblycephala; assembly: GCF_018812025.1. NCBI lineage: Eukaryota > Metazoa > Chordata > Actinopteri > Cypriniformes > Xenocyprididae > Megalobrama > Megalobrama amblycephala. Next base: position 31,207,350 of record NC_063057.1, on the reverse strand, counting down.
AAGAAATGTCAATTTCCAAGTTATGGAAAAATAATATTTCTTATTGTACTGTACTACTCAGAGCATGTAGTCCGGATCTATCACTTAAGAGGCAATTCATTAGCAGACGGAGTCAGAACCAAACGTGTATTGTGCACAATCTTTATTAACTAACTCACAAACACATAACTAAACTAACAAACACATAACATAACATACATAAAGGGTCACACACACACACACACACACACACACGCAAGTCAGAATGAGTAATGATAGTGTTGAACCGGAAGAGATGCTGTTACTAGAGCTACATGAAATGTCAAAGGCAATCTGGAAAGGAATCATCAGTTTCTTCAGCAATAGCAAGGTAAGTCTTACAAATTAATACTAACTCGCTGTTTAGTGTTAAAATGTACGATACTTGCAAGATGCCCTTAGGCTGAGGAGCATCGGCTCTGCCATCTGAGGAGAGATCTTGGGTGATTCAGTCCGAAGTTATTGCCAGTTTTTCCATGTTGGATGAGGAGCACATGGCTCGTTTGTAGGCCGAGGCCTACAGGCCTTGCAGGCCTGGCCTAGGCCGGCCGCAAGGAGATCGATTCGGTCGTTCAGAAGCAAGGAGAAAAAGAGCGGGAGTGGCACTGTTTGCTGGTTTTTAACCTCTGGTCAAAGTCACAGCTCTCAGTTGTTGACCGGACCAATGAAGATGTTGTAATTCTGGGTGGCAACACCCCTCCTGTCAGGGCTTTTACAACCCAGAAAGATTAACAAGCTGAGTTCTTGAATCAGAACTATTAAAGATTCTTTTAATACTGATGTGTTGCACAGGTATGGATGTACCGCATACACAAGCATTTAAATCTTCCCGCTACGAACGTATAGACACTAAACATGGCATGATTGAAGTTACCGTGCAGGTCATAACATTTAACAATCATCAAACATGTAAATACAATGAGTACAATACAACATCAGTAATAATGGATACCATTTCCTGAGAAGGAATCATTTATAGCACAGTCTGTCTATACATTAATGCCATAGAGTCTGTGTTCTGTGTGGAAAATGCAGGGAAGATGCAGATTTTCTGTGTCTCTACTCTGTTCTCCATGCGGCAACCGCATTCCTCGGCGCAATAAACTTGTAACTGAAAACTTCCCGGGGGATGGGGACAGACTCCAGAGTGAGCTTAAAACTATTGGTTAACTAACCAATAATTGTGTCTGATTTGCCTCAGTCATTACATTATACTGTAAACCTACTGACTGATCCACACTCCGGAACAGAAGGTGGCGGTAATGCACCATTAAGCTGGATGCCAACCGCCATTAAAAAAGAAGAAGAAGAAGAAGGAAGGAGAGACGAGTCGCGGAAGTGATAACTCACACCAAAGTAACATCTTGGGAAGACTTCAAAACCTCTTTCGTGTCAGCATTTCTGGCTGAAGATTATGAGGACGAACCTGCTGAACGTGTCCGGACTAAAAAACAGGGTGAAAATGAATCCAGATTTTGCCTATTCATATAGAGCTCTCTGCACAAGATGGAATCCTGATCTTACTGAGTTAGACATTGTGAAGTTAATTGTGAAACACATTAAACCTTACCTTGCCACTCAGCTCCGTGGAAGGGTAAATGATGTGGATGAGCTTGTACGTCTTGGTCATCAATTGGAGAGAGACCATGATCAACAGCTTGAGTATGATCGTAACCTGCATGTGAGAAAAGTAAATCCAATGCTGAAAGGATTGGAAATCAGCCTGGAAATACCCTGGAAATCAGCAAGGTGAAAAGTCCCCTCTGTGTTGGCGCTGCAAAGGTTTGCATTCTCCTGGTTCATGTCCTCAATATACTTCTGCCTCTTCTAAATTTCTCAATCAACACAATAAGCAAAGATCTGACAATTCAAAAAACAGTACACATTCTGGTACATCCTCAGCATCAACGATGACTTCCAAGCAAGCTCATAGGAAAGACATTCTGACATCTTCACACACTTCTCCTTTTGATTCAATGGCTGCTCCACCACAACTTCTTGTGCCCATACGTATCAAGTCTTGGTATGGAAAGGCTATTCTTGATACAGGAGCCAGCTATACCTTACTACATGAAAATCTCTGGGCTGAACTGAATAGTTCAAAAGAAGGTCTTAGGCCTTGGACAAATGGACTTTTGTATTTGGCCAATGGCGAATCAGAATCACCTCTTGGTTGGACTGCTTTAGAAATTGATCTACATGGAAATGTTATCAACATCCCTGCAGCTGTGCTTCCAGCCAAAGCCCTTGCATATGGAATTGTCCTAGGCCTTGACTTCATTTTTTGCAGCCAACTGCAAATAAATGTAGCAGATCAAGTGTATGGGTTCAAAAATACACCTTCTGTTGTTCATCCCTTCCAACCTGGTAATGCCTGTGTGTCTGGATGGAAAGGATCTGGAAATAAAAACAGCAAAAGAAGTTATGAACAAAAACATCAGCTTGGTATCATCAGTTCTATTCCACCGCCTATGTGTTCTTTGGATGTGGTTAGACTAAATGTGCAAGATTATATAGATCAGGCTGTTTCTTCTGCTCAACTACCTGAATCTGTAAAGCCACAACTGTGGGAACTTCTGCAATCAAACCCTGAGGTATGTACTCACACAACTGGCAGAACAAATGTACTTCAACATAAAATATACTCCACAGTCAATGTCCCCATCAAACAAAAACCCTATCGGATGTCTCCAATCAAACAGGCCATAATCAAGGAACAGCTTGAGGAGATGTTGTCCGCAGGTATTATTGAACCATCACATCCTGGTTGGTCTTCTCCTGTGGTATTAGTTCCTAAAAAAGATGGCGGACATAGATTTTGTGTGGACTACAGGAAGCTTAACTCCTTCACTGAAAATGATGCTTACCCACTTCCTTCAATTGCAGAGATTCTAGAGTCCCTCGCTGGTTCAGTAATTTTTACAACAATTGACTTAAACAGTGGGTATTGGCAAGTGGCCATGGCCCCAGAGAGCAAGTCCAAGACTGCCTTCATAACCCCATCTGGCCTCTATCACTTTAATGTGATGCCCTTTGGATTAAAAAATGCTCCAGCTAGTTTCCAGAGGCTGATGGAGTGGTCTTGGGAAACTTACGAGGTCACTGTTGTCTTGTCTACTTGGATGACATTATCACCTACTCCGCTTCTGTGTCCCAACATTTCTTAGACATCCAAAAGGTGTTTAACAAACTACATCAAGCAGGTATCACAATCAACATGAAAAAAAGCAAGTTCTGCTTGGAGGAAATAAAGTTTCTGGGACACATTGTGAGTACCAAAGGTGTCACTGCAGATCCTGAGAAAGCATTCAGTCTTATCCAGTTCCCAAAAATCTCAAAGAGGTACAAAGATTTCTTGGTATGTCTGGATGGTACCATCGTTTTGTTCCAGGGTTCTCCAAAATCGCAGAACCCCTGAATGACTTAAAGAAGAAGGGGCGTACTTTCATTTGGTCTTCTGAATGTCAACAGGCTTTTGATCAACTTAAAGCATGTTTGACTTCGCACCCAGTTCTTGGCCATCCCAAACAAAATCTATCATGAATTCCTACCACCCCTGGGTGTGTTCTGTTCTCTTCGAAGAAAGAGAAGGATGATCTTCCTTTTACTGCCAAACTCATTTGGGAAGAACAACATAAGGATCCTGAGGTTGAGAAATTGTTTAAGGCAGTGGCAGAGGGAGACAAAGAAGCTGAAGAAAAATATACAGTCTTGGAGGATAAACTGTACAGAAGGACACAAGTGACTGATCAACAGTTTCACTACCGCATATACATTCCATCCTCTCTTACCTTCCAGGTGTTCGAAGCTTACCATAAGAATCCTCTCAGTGGTCATCTTGGAATTTTTAAGACCTACAAAAGACTCCATGCTGTTGCTTTCTGCCCAGGGATGTGGTCGAATGTAAAAAAGCTGTAAAAATTGTGAAAGTTGTGTAAAGCTGTAAAGTTGTGAAAAATGCCAGGTCCTGACATGACAACAAAAAACCTGCAGGAAAAATGCAACAAAACATAGTTAACAGTCCTAATGAGATGTTAGGAGTTGATATTATGGGTCCTTTCCCTCGCAGCTCTCAACAGAATGAGTATGTGTTAGTGACTGTGGACTATTGTACCCTATGGGTAGAGATTTTTCCTGTGCGTGCTGCAACATCTCCAACCATTGCACGTATCCTCAGAACAGAAATATTGACACGATGGGGAGTCCCAACCAATGTTCCCTCTAATTTTTTTTCTTGCTGAGCAAAACTTTTCTCTGTTGAGCGCACATTTTGGCCACCTGAGCAAAAACATACTTTATATCAGACCTGTACAATGAACGTAAACACACACACACAAAAAAATGGTTTTATCATGCAACTGTAACATTTAACTTTAATGTGCCGTTTCTATTTTATTTGACCCTTGATGTAACTTAGTGATATATTAAATAATATGTTTGAAAACAAGCAGTTCAGTCACTAAATTAAGCACATTTTAGGTTACTTGGGATTTTTTCACATTGCTGTATTAACTATACCAGTCTTTACCAAGAAATTCTATTAAAAAATTATTTCTGTCCTCCTGCAGGACAGTTCAATTCTTTATAATAATATAATATGAGCAGTTACAATGATGGTTTGGGACAACCATAATGTGTTTTTGTACAGTCAATTATTAGCATCAGACAGTGTTAAACCATCAAAATGACATGTTTATTGCTTATGAATTTCCCAGATTTTATATACCAGGAGGTTAAGATTTTTCATGGCAAGGAGCCCTAAACAATCCCCTTGTGAGATCAATTTTTTATTAGGTTTACATTATAATATAATAAAATATAATATAATATTTAAGTATTTAAACTGATATACAGTATTATATCAGTTTAAATGCTTCCATTTGTTTTAATATATTATATAGTGAAAACAAACTGAAGCATTTAAACTGATAGCTAAATATTTTTAAGAAAAGTGAACGTTAACTCTTTTATAGTTATGTAAACATCCCTGAAACCCACACCACCACCACACACAAAAATCTATTTAAACTGAGGTATATCACTGATGTATTTTGAGTTTGCAAGCTACAGTTCAGCCAGCTCACACGCGCTCAATCGTTCTCTTTCTATGAAACCTGTAAACCCCATTCACCGGTTCCAACTCTATAGCGACAATAACTCTATAGCGGTTGTCCAGAGCACTGCAATTATTTCTCATTCAAACTACTACAAACATTTTCATGTCTGTTCTCTGCGCGGCAATTATTTCTTCTGCGCGGCCATTATTTCTTCTGCGCGGCCGTGGCTTCAGAAGTGCACGGCCGTGAACGCGCACAGCTTAGAGGGAACATTGGTCCTGTTGGGAAAATTTATTGATCATTGACGTATTACCTGTAGAAAATAGCCTGTATGAAAAACACTGGAAAGCACGGGATTTTCTGCTCAGAGAGCATTAGACGTAAATGCAACGTAAATGCATTCAATGCAAATGACAATAACAAGCTGTGGAAAGTACCGAAAAGACCATTAAAAATATGTTTTTAAAAAATATAATGACTGGAGATTCGCCACCATTAAAAATAAAATTAAGGAGGATTCATAAACAATGGTGGCAAAACGCCAGGGTGGAGCTTAAAGAAAAAGATAGCTAGAGGAATCCCCATTGGATCTGTAACGATAAGAAAAACATATAAAATGAGTTGATTTGCCCAGATTAGATCAGATGTGAAGCTGGCATCTCACTTTGTTGCTTGGCAATAAAGATTATCTTCTGAAGACTTGGAAATTCTGACTCTGAGAGCTTTCTTTAAGAGGACATCAGAAACATCTTAGGAGACTGCAGACTGGCCACAACATAATTGGCGAGTGCCAGCCAGGAGCAGTGAGAGGTCGGGGCGGATTCCCCCACGGCGGGACTGCTTGCAGAAGGCCTCACAAAACAAAATTGGCGCCAAATAAAGAGGTAAGCAATTTGCTTATATTTGTTTTGTGTGGCCCCTTGTGAGCTAAATGCCTGGGTGGTAATTGCCTATAAGATCTCAGCCAAACGAACCTAAATTTAAATTGAAATGATAAATTAGAGAAATTAAGAAAATTAAATTAATTATGATTAAAATTATTTGTCTGAATATTAAAATGAGGAACAATTTCCAGGTCTTTGAAGATAGCACATGCGTAGATTAGAAGTATTTAAAAACGCAGAAGTGCGTATAGCCAGAAGTTGGCTGTGCCTGAAGTAGGCCATAGAAGAAGTATTTTACACGCAGAAGTGTAAAAACACACATAGGGTAAGTGTGGCGTGTGCGTGGCGGCATGGGCATTGCACTGGGCTGGTTCCATGCTGCACGCCATGCTTTTTTTAATGCATTACACACTAGTAGACATGAATATATGCCTATCACAAGTATAGCAAAAAAAGCAGCCATATTTATTTGATATATAAAAAAAAAAAAAGACAGGGTAAACGTGGCATGTGCGGGACGGCCGGCGAAGGGGGTGTATATTGGGACCCTGGGACCCGGGCCTCCGTACCGCCTCACCTTGTTACCCCATTGAAACATGCTGGCAGGGGTCTATCCTATGCCATGGAAATGAGGGGGTTCAGAGGCAGCTTTACAATACTTTATCATTAATAGCTCTCTTATTATTATTATTATTTATTATTATCATTGCTATTATAACCACTACTATTATCATTATTACTAATGACTGTATCAATATTACCATTATTATCATTATTGTTGTTGTTATTATTATTATCATTATTACTATTATTATTAGAATTACTATTATCATTGCTACTCCAACTACTATTATTTTTATTTGGTCCTCTTCCTGATCCTTTAACCTCCCCCTCACTCCCGATGAAATTAGTATATTGGTTAATATGTTTGTCATTACTGCTATTGCTATTACAATTTGAATTTATTTTTATTATCATTGCTATTAATACTAATGTTTTTGTCATCCGCCTCATCTTCCATTCTCTAGTTTTCTTGTAATATTATTATTATCATCATTATTGTCATTAAAATTATTATAATTATTTATTATTATTAGTAGTAGTAGTAGTAGTAGTAGTACTATTTCACTGATATTTTCCTTTTTTTCTTTTTTTTTCTCTTTTTTTTTCTTTTCTCATTATAATGTTATGTCTGTTGTACTTCCCCACATGCTCTTTCATATATATATTTCCATTCTCTCACCCAGCTACAATTACTTATATACACACACACACACACACACACACATAAATCTGTCTGTTATGTATTGTTTTGTTGTACATGTATTTGTATTTTGCATTTAATGTCTCAACTGTAAATATTGTAATTATCTGTTTGCATAATAAAAAAAAAAAAAAAAGAAAAAAAAAAAAGAAAATTCACAATAAATAAATATTAATCCAAAAAAAAAAAAAAAAGAAGTGCGTATTGCCAGAAGTTAGCTGTTGAAGAAGTGTTTTATGCAGGAGTGCATCTCTGTCTGCCTGAAGGAGGCACAGAGGAATGTGTGTGCGCAGCAGTGCGCTTGTTGTTGTTGTGTGTGAGGGAAAGCCCTGTAAAGAGTGGGCGATCCCTAAAATAGCAATTGCAATGTATAATAGTGTATAAAGTGTAGAAAAGGGAAAGGAGTAAAATAAGATTGATGGAAGAATTTGCTGGCTTTGTATAAATTGTATTTAGAGTAATAGTATAATTAAAGTTGATAAAAGCATTATGAAAGTGTTTTTGTGAAGCTGGGAAAACAAAAATTATTAATGGATAATAAAAGACAAAATGAAAAAAATAATGAATGTGAGAAAATTTATGTAAGAACGAAAAATACTCCAAAAACTTTGTGTTGCAGATTATTTGGACATTTTCCAGATTGTAAACGCTGTGATCCAGACAGAGAAACACAGCCGTTAATGAGTAAAAAGTAGTTAAATGAAATTGAATTGTTTTCCCATTATCACAAAAATCAGAAGAAAATTGATGTGTTGTAAATAAAATGTATATAAAGTGTGAGTGAAATCCCGGGTGTGTGAGTGCGCATCAAAGTGAAACTAGGTGTCTGTGAGTCTGAGGAGGGGAGAGGTGTGTGTGTGTATGTGCAGCTGTGCAGGATCAAAGGGATTCTTTTTTAAGAAGCAACAGTTGGCCAGGATCCATGTTTGAGTTAATGGTTTCAGAGTATGAGAAGGATAGGGCGAGAGAGTGTTTAAGACTAGATAGAGAGGAAGCCACATTTAGACGAGTACTGAAAGAATCCCAAGGGATAAGAAATCATTTTTGGCTTGAAACTGAATATATAGATGTAAATGGACAGAGAAGGGAGCTCACTGAACAGAAAAAAGAAGAGTTATTGAGAGATTTAGTGAAAATCACCAATGTAAAACTAATTGAAAAAGAATGGCCCTTAGTAGATTGGAGAGGAGAAATTAAAAAACAAATAACACTTGAAAAGCTAAGGCCATATTTAATTAAATTTTGCCATCCTAGAACAACGCTTCTAGAAACATTGCTGACAGCAGCAGAATTCGAACTGGACCCAATTTTTGTCCCCTATCTGAAAAGAAATGTGGGATATCGTTGGCCTCAGGATTTGGGTGGGGCAACCATACTGAAAAATATCTACATTGTTGTAAATTCATGCACCAGGCCAGTACAGTGGGAGAGCAGCAGGATATTTAAAATAGGAAGAAAAGGAAGAGTTAAACTTGTAACAACCACTAACTGGACTTTGGGGAAGCTGGCAGTGTCAGTGGTGCTGAGGAACAACCCAGAACACATACATCACTTGTGGGTGGAAATAAGGAGGGGCAAAAAGGAAGTGGAGGAGCAGGCAGTGACTGTGGAAGATGACAGACACTCTAGCAGGGAAGCAGAAGCGAAAGAGGGGGAAGAAGGGGAGGAGGATTCTGAATTCTAAAGAAAGAGAGAACTTGATTGAAGTGTTTGAGCCATTGGATTTTATTAATTTCCCCAAAACACAATTACAAATTTTAATAACTGTAGTAGGAGGATTTAATGCAAATTTAACCCCATGTCTTACTTATTCATATTGGGCAGGAGGAATAACAGCAATTGGGCGGAGAGTTGAGGAGAACGAGCTCTGGAGTTTTTAATTGATCTGCTTGGGGGAAGACATTATTTGGAAATGCAACAATTACAGTTGGCTGGATCTGGAAGACGTGACGCCGAAGCCATTAAATGAGGTACAAATAAAAGCGATTCTAAAATATATAAGAAAAAGAAAGACCATCAAGTTATTATTTTAAGTCCTCAACCCAGTGGACAAAGGGAAGAAGAACAGAAGAACCCACTGATGGACTGCTCCTATGTGAAGGAGAAGAGACAAGAAGAAGAACGAAAAGGAAGAGGAAAAAGGAATCAATTATTGGATAATCCCTATTTCTATATAAGAGAAGCCATACATGAGCTAAACGGGGCTGGAAGAGATGTTGACAATGAACCCATGGCAGAAGAACAGGAAGAAAATGCCAGTGTGGATTCATTGGATCATGAGCTGAACAAACTTCAAGAAGCTGCAGAGAAACACAACAAAGGAAAAACAACAAAGACGCCTGACTAGAAGGGCTCGGAACCTGAGAAGGAGCCTTGAAGAAGATGAAGATGAACATTGTCAAAGAAGAAGAGCACGCTCAGCCAGCCCCCTAGGAAGACACAGAAAAAGCAGCCCACACAGGGAATATAGAAGAGTTTCAGGAACCCTTCGACTTGAGAAGATATCCCCAGAAGATCCAATGTGGGGGAAAGGGGAGGAAAGGAACTTCGCATCCTCAGAAGATTCCATGCCAGTCTTGACACCATACCGGCCATGTCAAATAGAAGAAGAGTGGGGTGATCTAAACCCCTTTCAAGCACAAGGGAGATACTCTTCAGGATGATACAACTCAATGCTGCACCCAGAAGTCGCACATGACCTACTAACCCCCGCACACCAAACACCTATGCTACAAAAGAAGAACAAGCAACTTCCCATTCTGATTAAGGGGGAACAAGCGCAATACGTGCCCTGGGCGGGACAAGACTTGGAAGGACTTGTGGCTCGCCTGCCAGACATACATGAAGGAGCTGGAAAATGGATTCGACTTTTGGAAGCAGAAACAATGGGAAAGATATTGGCCATTGGAGACATCAAGGCCTTACTGGCAAAGAGTGTGGGAGGAGCCAAAACCAATGAGATCCTTGAGGATGCAGGCCTGAAGTCTGCAGTAGGAGGAACAAGGAAGGATGCTACCACCTTTGATCAGTACCGATCCATGATATGGAGAGCACTGAGGAAACACTACCCGACACAAATGGATCCCAAGCTACTGAAAGGAGAACAGCTGGGAGAAATGGAGAATCCCACCTCCTACATCCAGAAACAATTAAGAAGATGGAAAGAAGAACTTGAAAAGGATCCAGAAGGAGACATAGTGATGACAACACTTTTCAGAATTGCCATAGTGGAAGCCATGCCTTCAGCAGTGAAAGCAAGACTGGAAGATGTAGTGGGCCTGAACTCAAAGACAACAAAGGAGTTCTGTGACCATGTGGCCCATGCAGTGGAACAATACAGGAAGAGTGAACAGAAACTGAAGAACCAGGAAAGAGAACTCCAACGAAAGTTGACTCAACTACAACTAGAAGACCTGACCAGCAAAAAGAAAAAAGTCCAAGCTACTGTGAAGAGTGGTGAAGACCAAACTGCAGTGATGGCCACAGTGAATATGTCAAGCCCACCTATGCAAGCTTCAGTCATGACACCAGCACAGGCTCCAGTAATGGCAACAGCATTAGCATCAGCGCCAACACCAGTCCCTCAAAGCACACCTGCACCTGCAGGAGGTGTGCAACAGCCAAATGCACCAATTGTGATTTACTTATCTGAACAACAAAACAACAGGAACCCAGCTGAACAGCAGCAAAGAGGAAGAGGAAGACAATTCAACAATCAACAGAAGAATGGTCCTCCAGGAATGTGCTGGGGGTGCAACCAATTTGGACATAGCAAGAAGGATTATCCAACCAACCCATGGCCACTGAATACGCCACCTGCAGGACAAATGCTGCAACCTTGGCAACAAAATCTTCAGAGCCCTCCATCAGGCCCCGTCAATCCCTGGCGAGGCCCAAATCAGGGATATTAGGGATGCCCAGAGAATCCTACGGTGAGAAATCAGCTTCCAATGATATCTTCTGATGCTGATCAAGAACCTATGCTGCAGGTTAAAGTAGAGGATAAGATAACTCCCATGATGCCTGACACTGGCGCTACGTTTTCCTGCTTAAGTCCAAAATATGCCTCTCATCTCCCCAAGTCTGGCAAATATGTCAAGACAGTAGGATTCTCGGGACAAATGCAGCTAATCCAAATGACGGCCCCTGTCAGCATAAAAGTTAAAGACTCTGAGATAAAGATTCCAGTCTTAGTGTCAGAACAAACACCAGTAAATTTGTTAGGAAGAGATGCAATATGCAAACTAAACTTGCAAATATGGTGCTCTCCAGAAGGGATATACATAGATGACAAAGGAATTAGACAAATGGTAGTAGCAGAGGAGCAAAGCTCACAAGAACCACAGGCAAATATATATTGGTTAGGAAATTTGGAAAAGGAAGTAGGAGAAACCATTAGCAAATGGGGAAGATATGTAAAAGAACAACTTAAGAACCCAGTGATACCTGAAACTGAATTTCATTGCACAATGAGATATGACCTTACCAGAGACCCTGAGTTAGAAAAGCAGTGGTTAGAAGAGACCAAAGAGCTAGAAATACCTTTGACTTCTGAATACCTAGTAGTGGGACCAAAGGGAGAAGCTTTACAAATTGAAGGAAATGTGTTTATCCAAAAATGGTTTAAGGTAGATAATTCAACTCCACATGTTAGTTTATACATAAGTGAAGGATGTGAACCCAAGGACTTAGGGCCAATGATGTTGCGTGCAAAACAGAAAGAGTGGGAAGCCACAGAAAATCCTTTCATCTTCCAAACTGCAGATAGAATGTATCTTAAAATCCCCTGTCAAACTGAGATGAAAGGAATACCAAAAATGATAGTGGAAACTAGGGAAATGAAAAGAGAACTAAATTCTAAATTGGATGAACTAATGTTGGAAACGGAACAAAGAGTACCACCAGAACTATGGTCAAAACATGACACAGATGTGGGATTGGTAAAATCTACCAACCCAGTAAGAATTAAGACAAAGCCAGGGGTTCAATTACCCAGGAAGCAACAATATCCACTCAAGCCTGAAGCAGTAGAAGGAATTAGGAAAACAATTGAAGGATTAATTAAAGCAGGGGTACTAATTGAAACAGCTAGTTATTGTAATACACCCATTTTACCTGTTGAGAAAGCTAATAAGTCAAAGTGGAGGTTAGTCCATGACCTAAGGGCAGTGAATGAAGTAGTGGAAGATTGGCCTGCTGAGGTCCCAAACCCGCACATGTTGTTGACGAATGTTCCACCTGCTGCTAATTACTTCACAGTTATTGATCTGACTTCTGCTTTTTTCAGCGTTCCTCTAGCAGAAGAAAGCAGATACCTTTTTTCCTTCACTTATCAAGGTAAACAGTACACCTACACCAGGATGCCCCAGGGCTTCAAACACTCGCCACATGTATTTAACCAAGTATTGAAGGATGATTTAGAAGATCTGAGACTGGATAGCACATTGATACAGTATGTGGATGATTTATTAATTTGTTCAGCAACTCTGGAACAGTGCCATCAAGATTCCATCAAAGTGCTCACCAAATTAGCAGAAGGAGGTCATAAGGCCTCAAAAGAAAAATTACAGTATTGTATGACACAAGTAGAATATTTGGGTCGAATTATTGCTCACAAGACAAAAGCAATATCTCCAAGACAATTAGAAGGAATTAGTAAAGCACCACAGCCCCAAACTGTGGGACAAATGATGACCTTTTTAGGTATGACAGGATTTAGTGCTGATTGGATTGAAGAATATGCAATAAAAACAGCTCCATTACGAGCAATGATGAAACAAGCTGGTCATCAAAATCTCAGAGCAAAACTTGCATGGGATACTGAGGCACTGATTGCTTTTGAAACATTGAAGAAGGAGCTCCAGACTGCTCCTGCACTCGCTACGCCAGATTATGATAAGGTATTTCATCTATATGTCGCTGACAGAAAAGATGGCTATGCTTCAGCAGTATTAATGCAAGAAACATGTAGTGGCAGGAAAAAACAAACACTTGCTTATTATAGCACTAGATTGGATAGTGTAGCCCAAGGCTACCCACCATGTTATCAACAAGGCTTAGCAGCTGTATATTTTGCTTATGACAAGGCATCCACTGTGACAATGGGCTACCCAGTCATTATATATACTCACCACAAGGTGGCTGAACTGTTAGAAAAAGGAACTGTAGAAAAAGGAACTGCTAGAAAAAGCTGAACTGTTATTCTAGCTTGCTAACATATCCTGACATTACTATTAGACGACGTACAACAACAAATCCAGCAAACTTTGTCCCTTTGGAGGGAGAAGGAACCCCACATGAGTGTGTAACAGAATCTCTGGCCTTCACTCGATTGAGACCAGATTTGGAATCAATTCCAATTTCTGATGCAAATGTAGACTATTTTGTTGATGGATCATGTTTTAGAGACCATCTGGGGAATCATGCTGGATTTGCAGTTGTAAAAAGAGAAGGAGATGATTTTATCCCAGTTTTACTAAAACATTGTGAACAACCATGTTTGGCACAATTGGCTGAATTAAGAGCGCTCACTGAGGCATGTTTATTGGCAAAAGATCAAGTAGCAAACATCTATACTGACTCTGCATACGCACACGGAGTATGCCACTTATTTGGAGCAGTATGGAAACAAAGAGGATTCAAAAAGAGTGATGGGACTCCAATTCAACATGGTGACCAGATTACTAAATTGATTTCGGCTATGATGTACCCAACAAGGTTGGTTATCATCAAATGCCAAGCACATAAAAAAATGATTTTGTAATAAAAGGAAATAATGCTGCTGATTCTTGTGCAAAACAGGCCTCAGGGTGTCAATTGGCTGTGATGGCACCATCAGTATTGGTTCAACCAATTCCAACCCTCGAACACATAACTGAAATGCAAAATAGAGCACCCCCCTATGAAGTTGCAATTTGGCAACAACGAGGAGCAACAAGAGATGCTAATGGACTTTGGCGCTCTCATGAAGGATACATGATAACTCCCGTTGCTGAACATTCTAATCACAGATGCGCATGGGGTTGCCCATTGCGCAAGGGGGGAGATCTTGAAGAAAATAAAAAGACAGGGATTTTGGTCACCTTATATGCAACAAAGAGTTGATGAGTACTTAAGTGAATGCGAAATTTGTGCACAAAACAACGTCAGAAGAGGAACAGCAACACCACTAGGCTCAATACCAGTCCCAGAGGGACCCTTTAAACACTTAGTACTAGATTATGTGGACATGATTAAATCAGTAAGAGGGAAAAGATACATGCTAGTGATAATAGATCGATTTAGTAGATGGGTAGAAGCAGAACCCTCAGCAGATCAAGGAGCTAAGACAGTAATCAGATTCCTGACCAGAGAGGTTATTCCAAGGTTTGGCATACCATCTCAGATCAGTTCTGACAATGGCTCAGCCTTCATTCAAAGAACAGTAAAGACAGTGATACAACAGTTACGAATTAAGCAGAGGTTAGGGTGCATCTACCACCCTTCCTCCCAAGGGATCGTGGAACGTGTGAATGGCACCCTCAAGGCCAAACTCAACAAGATCTGTGCAGATACAAAACTTAACTGGGTAGATGCATTGCCCCTTGCCCTTATGAGTTACCGCATGCAAACTAACAGAGTGACAAATCTGACTCCCCATGAGATGTTGACAGGGAGACTCATGCCTGCGCCCCATTTGAGAGGCCCATATGAAGGACCGCCCCTAGAACAGCTTGAGACTGAAATTAGGGCCTATATGAGACAATTGACTGCAATACATGAGGCCATACATACACGGGAACAAAACAGGGGGCCAAGAGAGGAGGAAGAGGCACCCTGTCCAGTGCTTCCTGGAGATCAGGTCTATTTAAGAGTTTTCAGGAGAAGATGGAATGAGCCAAGGCGGGAAGGACCTTATACTGTAGTAAGAGCAACCCCAACTGCAATTCAAGTAGAAGGAAAAACGACCTGGTATCATTTGAATCATTGTACTAGAGTGCCAAAGCTGAGACGGAGAGAAGAAGAGGTAGAAAGTGCAGAAGAAGATGCAGACCAAGAGACCCAAGAGTTGTTGCTGAACCTTCTTCCAGGGAAACTGAGCAACCAGAGACACGAGATGAGATGCTGGGACAAGATGATGCTCCACGAGCGAGTGAAACAGAGCAGGAGGGCCCTGGTACTGATCTTACTGCTGATGTACCTGCTGAACCAACTGTCGCCGTTCAACTCAAGGTACTGTTGTAGATAGAAACATAAGGAAACGAGCTGCAGACCTGAATGACACTGACTATGAAGGACTAGGATATGATATGGCCTTGGAAATGCATAAAGAAAAACTGTTGGATATTGCTTATCACAATGAGTGGTATAAGTGGGCAGAATATACTGCCAGACAATCACAGAGAAAGAAATGTTTATTGTGTTCGCCATCTCCCTTGAAAAAATTAACAGTGGTGCCTGATGAATATAGCTTTGCTCATTGTGCCAGATTCTACTCGAATTATTGTGTAAATATATCAGGGCGAGCTAGTCCCTATTGCCCTGCAGAGTGTCTGGCATTGCTGGGAAACAAATACTACCATAGGTATTATGAGGAGGAATATTGGGGAGATGAATGCAGAAAATTAGATGTAAGAATTGATCTAAGGCGAAGAGAAACTCCCAGGAACTATGTTTTTGATCGAACTTTGATATATGAATGCTTTAACAAATCAAAAGGAGATGTAGACTATGGAACGTTCCAAGGACAGTGTGGAGTAATTTGGCATTTGGATAGGGAAATGTATTACAAATCAGGTGTACATAAAACATATAGTGTAATATACGCTACAGCTACTGTAAATATTGATATGCCAGTAATCACAACCATGGAAACTTGTGAAAATGCCACACTGGCCTTTCCATTGATAGATCAATTTGAAGAAATAGATGAAGCAATTGCTGATCATTTTTGGATATGTGGAGGTAAATGGCTTAGAGCCACTTTACCAAAAGGGTGGAAAGGGATATGTGCTAGAGTAAGACTAGCCCAAGAAGTAACAATGGTTGATTGGGACCCAGATGATGAAACGCCAAGCCAGCATTTAAAATGTATTGATCATTAAAATGTATTGATCATTGACGTATTACCTGTAGAAAATAGCCTGTATGAAAAACACTGGAAAGCACAGGATTTTCTGCTCAGAGAGCATTAGACGTAAATGCAACGTAAATGCATTCAATGCAAATGACAATAACAAGCTGTGGAAAGTACCGAAAAGACCATTAAAAATATGTTTTTAAAAAATATAATGACTGGAGATTCGCCACCATTAAAAATAAAATTAAGGAGGATTCATAAACAATGGTGGCAAAATGCCAGGGTGGAGCTTAAAGAAAAAGATAGCTAGAGGAATCCCCATTGGATCTGTAACGATAAGAAAAACATAAAATGAGTTGATTTGCCCAGATTAGATCAGATGTGAAGCTGGCATCTCACTTTGTTGCTTGGCAATAAAGATTATCTTCTGAAGACTTGGAAATTCTGACTCTGAGAGCTTTCTTTAAGAGGACATCAGAAACATCTTAGGAGACTGCAGACTGGCCACAACAGTCCCAACCTACATCCTCTCAGATCGTGGTTCCCAGTTTGTTTCAGTTGTGTTTCAAGAACTCTGTGGACAGTGGACAGTCACTCCAAAACTCACCACCTCGTATCATCCCCAGACTAATATGACCGAATGGGTAAATCGAACTTTGAAATGCATGATGGCAGCTTACAGTAGGTGGACAACCAAAATGGGTATTACCGCCGCGCATACCGCCGCCGCAGGGCCGTTGCGTTAACTGAAATTCAGTCACGTGTAAAAAAACTACCGCCAGGTGGCGCAAAGTGACGGATTGGAAAGTGACTGTAATAATAAAATGTCGGTTTGTAAACGGAGATGAAAGGACGAAGTAAAACACCAACATTATAATATAACATTTTAACATCCTTAAAAACCATTAGAAAATTTAAAGTGAGAGTTAATTTCAAAACGTAGGATAGTCTTAGGCTACAGTCTATGCATCAAAAATTAAAAGAAAGACCTTTACACAAAGTCTTACTGCATGCTATTGTCATTAACCCCTTACCAGTCACCCCCACTTTTGGCCAGGGAGAAAAAATGACATACCCAAAATAAAATGGTTGCTGCTAACAAGTCCTCTAGACTACACACAAAACCAAGGTATCATTTGAAAGCTGACATTTTACAGTTCACATATTACTCTAGAAATTACCAATAGAGAGATAAAAAAGCTCAAACACAATGGATCATTTTTATTTTTTTCATAATAATTGTTTATGGAAATGAAAAATGCAAAAGGCAGATACATAGGGGCCTGGAAACATAAGCAAACTAAAGCCATATGTCTAATCAATATATGTTTAAAATTTGAAGGTGATACAAGCAAAAATGAATTTTTTACAACCATTTATTTCAGTGCACCTTTCCAAAAAGGCCACTTGGAGATGCCAAAGGGACACTTGGTAACCACCTTTTACTGTGAAGTATAAGAAGTCTATTTGATAATTTCCATACATTTTATCATTCCAATATGACAAAGCACAATTTATATACTATATCTGGTATATTTTTTTTCCTCTTAAAAGTTTAGAAAAATGCAATCCAAGGATCATTTACATACAGCAATATACAGCCATAGCCAGCCTGTTGTTGCCCTGATGGCACATTTACACAATCTTAAATTTTTCTATTCAAATTCCAAGGATCATTTACATACAGCAATATACAGCCATAGCCAGCCTGTTATTGCCCTGATGGCACATTTACACAATCTTAAATTTTTCTATTCAAATTCCAAGGATCATTTACATACAGCAATATACAGCCATAGCCAGCCTGTTGTTGCCCTGATGGCACATTTACACAATCTTAAATTTTTCTATTCAAATTCCAAGGATCATTTACATACAGCAATATACAGCCATACCCAGCCTGTTGTTGCCCCGATGGCACATTTACACAATCTTAAGTTTTATATTCAAATTCCAAGGATCATTTACATACAGCAACATACAGCCATAACCACACCCTGTTGTTGCCCTGATGGCAGATTTACATCAGTTTACAATTTTTCTATTCAAACGCAAAGGATCATTTACACAAAGCAATTTACCATGATACTCACTCTATTGTTACCCTTACTGAACATTTACACCAGCAACTAATGACCAAGACTGCAATAAAGACGCTAGATACAACACTCTCCTCCGAATAATCCACATTTTCTTCATCACTGCTTCGCATTTGTTCTTCCAATGCAGAAACAGGAGAAAACAACTTCTGTACACAACGCTGATCCATGTCTGACGAACGTATTACACGCGAGATTATGCTAGCAGTGCAAGTGCTAGTGGGCAGCAGGTGTGTTCCTTATATTTGCGTCACGCCAGCGGGGGCGCGTGCGCTATATTTCCTGGAAGCAAGTTGTTACGCACACTAAACAACAATGTATTACACGCGAGATTATGCAAATCAACACATTGGCGTAATCGTTATTGCATAGGCTAACGTTACATGACAACACAATAGTTTGCCATTGCTGTCTTTTTACTTTTTTCCCCACTTACGTTTGTCTGTGCGTAATCACACGTCACTTGAAAGCGCCTGTCAACTTTTTTTTTATACATGTATATGTGTCCAGTTTTCATCGGACATCTTCTGGGCTGTTCTCATTCATTTACAGACACTCTACTAAATACAGTGATTTGTTATATTTCATTGAATAAAGCGCTAGATGTGGACAGTTCGTCGAATAAACATGACAGCGCACCCGTGAATATTGTTTACAGGATGTAAACAATAGAAGTTATATCGATTTTTATACCAGTTTGCATGCTTTTGGACAAATATTTACTATGGAAATCGTGTATTGGACTCTTCCCATGGAAAAAACGTCGATGTCACCATTATACTGCCAAACATTACAGTTCCACGACACAAAAAGGTAAGGACGCCCCCTCTCTTTTGTTGTCTTAGGAAATTGATCACGGTCATACAGAATAACAAAAAACTACTATAAAGTTATCTTGGTTGTATAATGCTTGTACAGGTTGAATCAGCATTCTTGTATCTTTCACACAACTTGATAAATTTCACTCAACTTGATCATTTTACTTGATAAAATGTAAACATTGTCACACGTGAGGCCGTCGACGATGCGTGAACGTAAAGGGGTTAAACAGTCATTACTAGGCATATATATAGCAAAAAAAAAAAAAAAAAAAATCCTTCAAGTTCCATATGCGGAGCGAAATGAGAACGGTCCAGCATTAAGACCGCAAGAGCAATAATTCTTATTAACTGCTATTGTTCTTGATTTTTTATTGTTCTTGTTTTTTATTGTCCTTGATTTTTTTGGCTATTAGGCCTATATGCTATGTAATGTTTAGTGATGTTGATATCGCAGACTAAAATACCGGCAGGAATAAATGTTTAGGCTAATTTACTCATTAAAACCAAATGTGTTCATCAGTGATTGTACATCAAGAGCAAGGACACGTTGTGTGCATTTTGTTTTGTTTTACCAGAACGAAACGCTCGATTGTCTGTGTGAAAACTGCTCGTGTGCACGAGCGCCAAGAGAACTAATAACAGCAGCAACGAGCACTGGCCATGATTTCAGAAACAACACATTCCAGCGGATAGATCGCCTCTTATTTAACACAGACCTATATCTTATCGAATTGAGATATTTCTTTCTTTTTAGGTACAATTATTCGCTGAGTTTAAGTTCACTTTTGAGACCTTTCAGATTCTCGCAGAGAGACAGCTGAAAGCGCACCCTGTTTTTTATTTTATTTTATTTTATTTTTCAAAAGTACAAGGTTTTGTTGTTATTGTGAGCGTACACAAACAAAAGTAGACCATTTGTAGTCTTGCATCAATCTGTAGGCTATCGCCAAAAATGACGGAAGGCCTGAACCGGAGGATCGCGTTCGCATCTTTAAATGTGTACACTGCACAAGGACGAGTTGAGGAAATATATCTGCACGACAAATGGGTTTGGGGATTTTAATTCTATTCCTTTTTAAACTCGACTGCTGAGTCCCTCTTGGAATCTCAAAAAGAGATCAAACAGTCCCATTTCCATGCTTTCAAACCTTCTATATATCTCACAATCCTACATAAAAGAGGCCAACTATCTATATATATATATTTTTTTCATTATTATTATTCTTGGGTGTGAAATTGTGATTCAAAGTATTTTTGCACATGTGAATGTACGTTACAATTTACATTAAAACTTACAAGTCACAAGTCATGTGAATGAATCAACATCAGTTACGTTTATGTACTGTGGGTGGAATTTTTTTAGATGGCCCCTAAAGCAGGAGAATATTGAAAGTGAAATTAACTTTACCACACTTTGCTTCTCGCCTTCTCACAGTGCAGTTAGAATTGATACATGGCGGAAGAGCTTAATAACAAAGAAGAAACAAGGAAGCATCAGAGAGAATTCAGTTACAGAATTATGAAACAGTCCTAAAATGGATGGATATTTTACATGAGGGTAAATAAGTATCTAATCTCTGAAAGATCTGAAAATCGCTTGAAACCACATCATCCAACAACATAAGTTACCAGTACTAATTTAATTGTATAATGTGGTTTAATGTTTAAACCATGGACAGAGCAGAACGGATACAAGATGGTGACTTGTCTTCGAGTGACAGGTAAGCTAATGAAGTAAACTTAAAGAAAATTGCTGCTCTGTTAAATACAAGGACACATTTAAGCAAACAAACAAATAAATAATTAAATAACACTACAGATGATAACATTTAAATAAAGTTTAGACAAAGAGAGAGATCGATTTTTATTTTTTTAGTCTACTGATCATCATTTAAATCTCATTAGCACAATACATTCATAATATGTAAAAAATGTGTGCATTTGTTAGTTCATTCATAGTAAAATATTTCCTTGATTGCCTTTCTGTGCACCAGCTCCAGGTCGTGAAATGAAGAAACTTGTAAATGTCTGTAAATAATTGTATCATTACTGTGTTTTTGCATATCAAGCAAATGGCAAATATTCGTATCGCCAGCACCCAGAAATTTAAGATCAGGTTCAGTTTCTTCAGTGTCCAGCCACCTGTCTATGAAAAGCAACTGGTCTAAATATCATCCTCTGAACTTCAACGATGAAGGAGTTCCATCTGAACACGAGTAAGATGTTTCTATCTCAAATAATGTTGTCCATGAACAGATGTGTATGTGTGTGTAATTAGCCAACAGAAAACTGACCTGCTAAAAGTGCTCTGTTCTACACTGGGTTGTTAAAACTTAACAACACTCAATTTGTAATTTCTACTCCTTGCAGTTACAATTTAAGATCAGAATCAGTTTCTCCAGTACCCAGCGACTGCTCTATGGATCATCCTCTGAACTTCAAAGATGGCAAAATGCAACCTAGCCGCAGGTAAAATATGCATCTTAAAACGTATAGTAAGAACAATCCAATATTAACAGCAAGTAAAATATTCATGAGTAGGGCAGTGTGCGCATTTTCAGTAATTATATTCATAGTGGGACATTTTGTTCTATAATTTAAAAATATTTAATAATAAATAAAGATAACAATGTATTTGTGGTATCACAGGGTTAGCCCAGAACACTTTACTACTGTAAAAATAAAATTTTATTAACATTAAATGTTAATTTTATTAACATTTTCATAAGCTTAAACACAAAATGTACAGTATTTTATATCTATTTTAGTACACAAATTGTGTTCTTATTTTGCTTTTCATTGGCATGAACATACATTGGGGTGTCAAAAGTTTGGAAAATTGTTTTTGAAAAAGGTCTCTTATAGGGTTGTGTCCGAGTCCACCATTGTCAAGTCATATTACTAGGATATTGGCTGTTTATTAGTACTTATAAAACATATATTAAAGGGTTAGTTCACCCAAATGAAAATTCTGTCATTAATTACTCACCCTCATGTCGTTTCACACCTGTAAGACCTTTGTTCATCTTTAGAAAACAAATTAATATATTTTTAATAAAATCTGATGGCTCAGTGAGGCCTCCATTGCCAGCAAGATCATTTCTTTTTTCAATGCCCAGAAAGCTACTACAAACATAATTGAAACAGTTCTTGTGAGAACAGTGGTTCAACCTTAATATTTTAAAGCAACATGAATACTTTTATTATTGGCTGAACTAACCCTTTAATGCCTTATTCTGCATGACCATATTCTACATCCCTTAATCCTACCCTATACCTAAACTTAACAACTACCCTAGTCTAAAGTGTGACCAAAATGTTGTCCTCAGTGTGAAAAAATAGATCTCAAAAGCAGTCACTGCTGGAAAGGGTTCAGGTACTGTATGCAGAAGATGTTAGGGGCCTCATTTATAAATTTATAGGGGCCTCACCTGCAGTTATCTGACAAGGAATAGAGAGTACATCTGTTCAGACTCTGATGTGACACTAAGAACTTTTCCACTTCAAAGACCGTTTTTATAAATATGAGCGTTGGTGTGGATTTAAACCTACGCACACTCTAAGATCAAATCTGTGCGTACACATGCTTTTAAATGAGGCCCTAGAAAACCAAAAGAATTTGTGGGACCTGGATGATTTTTCTGAAGAACATTGGGCAGTTTAACAAGGAACTCATGAACAACCATCACAAAACAAAAAAAGTCATGCATCATCCAGGTAATGACACACAGTATTAAGAATCAAGCTTAAAGAATAGCACTTTTTACAATACAGATTGTTTTACAGAAGCCCTTGGAAAAAATTATTATTGAGCTAAAGTATGTTTTTTTTAATTAAATCACTTCCATTGTAAAAATCTAATTATTAACTTAGGGGCCCCTTACATGACACCCTTTTAACTGAAAACAGAAGACTTTTAATGTGTTCTTGCCGTTCGTTTATGTGTTTAGTCTATAGTTAAGCGCATTTGAATGTGAATGTGTGCAGACACTTAGTGTTTCTTTACAAAGTGACATCACCAAATTACTTGTCTGGCCCGCATAATACAGAATTATTAGCTGTTTCTGTGGATCCATGTGAACGGGAATCATTTTGATAACATTTTATCTATACATAGGAAAGAAAAGGGAAAGAGGCATTCGCAGGGGATAGTTTAGTTGACGCTTCAGGCTTGTTGTCGTGTCTAGGCGCAGGTCTTTCATCTCATCTGGATACGGCCTGGATCTGGCAAACCTCGGGATAAACAGAGAGAGACTAATATTAACGTAAACGCCATTCTTCTTATGATGTAACGAGTACATCAGGTGTTATCATAAGTGTTCCCAGTTCCAGCTAACCTAATCTATGCAGCCTAATAATTTACATGATTTAAATTATATAAGATAATGTGTTATGTGTATGCCAGGTTAAAGATATGAGTTTTTAGTCTAGATTTAAACTGACAGAGTGTATCTGCTTCCCAAACAGTGATAGGAAGATTGTTCCAGAGTTTAGGTGCCAAATAGGAGAAGGATCTACCACCTGCGGTTGATTTTGATATTCTAGGTATTATCAGCTGGCCTGAATTGTAAGATCGCAATAAACGTGAAGGACTATAATGCATTAAAGGGGACCTATTATGCAAAATTCACTTTTGCATGGTGTTTAGACATAAATGTGTGTTGGCAGTGTGTGTACAGAACCAGCCTATAGTGATAAAAATCCACCCAATCCTTTTTTTTTAATCCCCATAAATCATAACCAGTGTCTCAGAACAAGCCATTCCCAGATCCCTGGCAGTGTGACGTCACAAAAGCCACAGGCCCCGCCCACAGTGTTGACTGACACTGACGTTTGAATTTAGAACCGCCCTGAGCGCGTTCATGGCGAGTCCGCCCTTGCTGCTCTGATGAGAATGTGTCCCAAGTGTTTTAGGTGTTCTGTAGCTGGATGGATTAATCCTCTCTCCATTTACTACCTAAATCTGAGCTGCTGAAAACGAGGTGGACTAACTTAAAATTCTCCCTCAGTTCTGTCGAAATTAGTTTATGTCTGCGCGAATCATTTCACACCGGACTGCTTAGTGAACAAATATCAATACAAAGGGACAATACAAAACAAAGACTGTGCTAAAAATGTGCTACTCAAGGATATTCAAGTAAAAACTGTTCGTGATCCAGCTTACAGTCTCCAGAGTGATACTGGATACGGCAGTAATGAAGGTAAGAGTACTTTATTACAATTCATCTGAGTTTATTTACGGGTATAAAGTTTATTAAGCACCACCCGAAAGGCATAAGCTCTTTTTATATTTGTTTACTGTTATTTGTAACAATTGTTTCTGTGTACTTCGCTGTGTATGTTGATGATAATACAAGGAAAAGAGAGAGAGTTTATGGATAATATTTTAATGCACACTTGCAGTGTTTTATTAAGCTCTTACAGTGATTTTCTAGAGTGAAAACGGACGCTTCATCTTTTGAGTGAAGTACAATAAACATTATAAAACTCATCTGTATAGTTTTGGCCATCATTCGGACGGTACAACAGGCTTGTACTAATAAAGTGGATAAAGAAGAAGGCAATATAAGTTATAACCGTAATTTAACTAAACTATACCTGTTCTATCTCCATGCAGCATATATTCACAGTTTCTGACATTTATAGTGCGTCCTGACCGAATCCTGACACTGGAGAATGAGCTCTTGAAGTTCCGCCCTCTTAGGCCCGCAGCAGCTCATTTGCATTTAAAGGGACCACACTGAAATGGCTCGTTTTTGCTCAACAACTAAAAGTGGCAATTTTAACATGCTATAAAAAATTATCTGTGAGGTATTTTGAGCAAAAACTTCACATACACACTCTGGGGACACCAGAGACTTATTTTATATCTTGTAAAATGGGGCATAATAGGTCCCCTTTAAGAGCTCGCTCAGGTACTGGGGAGCTAAACCATTTAGTGCTTTGTAAGTAATTAGCAAGATTTTAAAATCTATACAATGTTTAACAGGAAGCCAATGCAGTGATGACAGAACTGAGCTAATATGGTCATACTTCCTAGCTCTAGTAAGAACTCTAGCTGCTGCATTTTGTATGCGCTATAGTTTATTTATCAAGCGGGAGGAACAACCACCCAGTAGAGCGTTACAGTGATCTAGCCTTGAGGTCATAAACACATGAACTGACTGCTCCATGTTAGTTTATCAAAGATAGTAGTTGTCAACAAAGCCACAAATACAGCAAGACATCAACAAAACTCACTTTTGTTTTTCAGTAAATGCAGGATTGCAACATTTAACAGGACTGCAATTGTAACAAATTTTGGTCATGTTGTCATTACTCAAAAACCTTTTGAAATATTTGGATACAATTTTTATGTCAGTAACTTATATTTGTGTTCTACGTGGTAACAGTCACCAAATGTTTTACAAGAAATCTTAGATTGAAATATTGACAATATTGATTGAAACATTAGAAGTCAAATGTTAAATCTGCCCCACATGCAGGGGCAATTGTATCAACACATGTAATACCTTCATATAAAAACTAATGACCACAATAAACTCCAGAGAATATTTATATATTGTTAAAACTATTTAATATCCACTACATCCATATTGTCCAGAACAATTAATTAACTCTCCTTGCTGTTTTCCTTGGTCTGAACCTAGGCATGCTGTGAACAGAGAGTGTACAGGGCCTACTGAGTAAAATGGATCCTCAGATTGAGAGGCAAAAACAAATTATTGGAAAAAAATAATCTATTTTGATGCGCTTACTAAGCTGGTCACTATTTTGATGGTGTCAGGGGCAATTGTAACACAGTGTTGCATGCACCTACATGTTGAAGGTGTCCACTGAAGGTGTGTCGAAGAACCCAAGTGCAGTCTATTAAAAGAAAGTAGCCAAACACAACCCAAAGCAGGCATGGCATGACATCATACCTGTTTTTCACACGTCACTCAAACAGAACCAGGAAACATGAAACATGAGTTCAGAGAAACTGAAGTGTAATTGAGCTGTTGTGTGTTTGTGTCTCTGTATTCATGCAGTAAAATGGCAGAAGGCAGAATTTTAGTGGATCAGGATGAGTTCCTGTGTCCAGTGTGTCTGGATCTCCTGAAGGATCCAGTGACCATTCCCTGTGGACACAGTTACTGTAAGAGCTGTATTACAGACTGCTGGGATCAGGAGGATCAGAAGAGAGTCTACAGCTGCCCTCAGTGCAGACAGACCTTCAGTCCAAGACCTGCTTTAGCTAAAAACACAATGCTGGCTGAAGTGGTGGAGAAACTGAAGAAGAGAAAACGTTCTGCCTACTGTTACGCTGGAGCTGGAGATGTGCAGTGTGACGTCTGTACTGGAAGAAAACACAAAGCCGTCAAATCCTGTCTGGTGTGTCTGGAGTCTTACTGTCAAACTCATTTTGACCGTCATGAGGAATTTCACTCACGTAAGCCACATAAAGTGACTGAAGCCACTGGACGACTGCAGGAGATGATCTGCCAGAAACATGATAAACTCCTTGAGGTTTTCTGCCGCACTGATCAGAAGTGTATATGTGTGCTGTGTATAGATGAACATAAAAACCACAACACTGTATCAGCTGCAGCACAGAGGACAGAGAAACAGGTATGAACTCAAAGAGGTCCCATTATGCTCATTTACAAGCATAATAGGACCCCTTTAAACCAGTAGTTCACCCAAAAAATTAACATTCATCATTTACTCATGTTATTCCAAATTGGTATGACTTTCTTTTCTTTTTCTTTAAGGAACACTAAATAAGGTATTTTAGGGAATGTCTCATCTGTCTATATATTGAAAGTCAATAGGATCCAAAAGTTTCAATCCTCAAAAAGGTCATGAAGGTAGCATAAAAGAAATCCATACAACTCCAAAGGGAGTAATCTAAGGGTGTTTTTCAAACAGAAGGATGCATCCTACCTAGTCCAGTCCTTCTTAGGTTTGTAGACTAGTGTCCTCCACAGCAATTAAACACTAAATGAGACAGTCTAGTAAGTGTGCATGGCTGCATCATAAATGTTTCCCCCCGCAGTCACGTCACAAAAATACTATTAAAACTTAATTTTGTAAAAATACTTTGTATTTTGTAATTGTATTACAATTAGAAGAATATCTTTGATAAACAAATACCTTCTTTTGTGTTAGGCAAGAGAAAATCATAAAAGTTTAGAAAAACATGAGGATGAGTAAAAAATGAAAGAATTTACATTTCTGGTGAAGTATCCCTATAAAACTAGGCATTATAATTCTGGAATTTATGATTGAACCTATAATTTTATCATGCAAGATCTTTAACCCCTCAATCTCACCACTTCACTGATACTGGATTCATATCTGTTTATCTGATGATTCATGTGATGTTTCTCCTGTTATTGGTTTGTCCTTTAGCACCAGCTGAAGGAGACACAGAGGTGGTTCCAGCAGAGGATCCAGCAGAGAGAGAAAGATCTTCAGCAGCTGAGAGAGGCTGTGAAGTCTCATAAGGTGAGTCTGGAGAAGAAGAGAAGTTTGAGAAGTCTCAGTCAGGACTCACTGAAGCCACTGTGTGATTGTGATGTGTGTCCTAACAGCGCTCTGCACAGACAGCAGTGAAGCACAGTGAGAGGATCTTCACTGAGCTCATCCGCTCCATTGAGAGAAGAGATCAGGAAAAGACTGCAGTGAGTCGAGCTGAAGGACAACTGGAGCGACTGGAGCAGGAGATCAATGATCTGAGGAGGAGAGACGCTGAGCTGGAGCAGCTTTCACACACACAGGATCACATCCATTTCCTGCAGGTAACAGAGATCTAGAAGAACAGGATCATAGTGGACTTGAGCAAGAGACTCACAGAGAAACATTTCATGAGAGCAGAATGAGCCGTTGACTGAAGTGTTGATCTGTGTGTTCGGTTATTATATAATCATGAGTCAGACTCTCATCTGATCTTCTTCTTTTGAGAAAAACACACTTACAAATGCAGTTCAGATCTGGAAATCAGATATATTGAGCTTCCAGACAGAAACAGCTCAAAACTTCACTAATATTTAAACTTTCTTTTTTATAACAATGTGAAATCCATGAACTTGATGGTACCAGTTTCACCCAGCTAGATTGCCCATCATCTCTTTACTTATCATTTTACAATCTTTGACTTATACTACAAAATTGAGTAACATTTACCAAAATCAGATAATCCTTTTTCATAACTTCACCAGTAACACATTAATAAATTTTACAGTGAAGTCCTCAAACAGGAAGTAAGGGCTACTCGTTGCCTTTGAACTGCTTTTCCTGATCAAATCTACTCAACCCTGTCATGTGACTCCATTGATGCTCTTGATTGTTACATTTATGTTATTGCCATGTTTGATCATCAAGTGTTTTCCTTGAAAGTTCACATATAATGCAAGTGTCAAACGCTAGAACTTATAGCTCTAACATGATATAATGAATATGAGAAGAATGAATCTGATGCAGTGAAAGGGCTGGATTGAGGAAAGTTACTAAAGATCAACAAGAGCTGCTGAAATCTGACAGTAGTGCAGGTTATTGGCTGAAGTGTGGAGGTGATGCGCTTTGATTTCTGTTTTCTGTAGAGTTTACAGTCTCTCTCAGCTCCTCCTGAATCTACAGATGTAAATGACGATCCCTTCAGTTCTCTCTCCTCTTTTGATGTCGTGAGAGAATCTGTCCGTCAGCTGAGAGACAAACTGGAGGATTTCTGCAAAGAGGAGCTCAAGAAGATCTCTGACAGAGGTAAAGTCCTGGAGATTCATCTGCTCTCAGAAATGATCCTCCATCATCTCATATCATGTAGAAGATCATATTAGAAATGTCTTAGGAACGGATGTAGGGATCATTTTCTCTTGACATGATAATCACACTCTTCATGTCTGCTGATTTCCACAGTCACTTTCACCAACATTGTTCCCAGAACCAGGAACGACTTCCTACAATGTAAGTCACTAAGAAAACAAGCAGAAAAACTCACTGAGTGTGTTCATGTTCTTCCTGTGGAAGGAGAAAGAAAACATGACAGAAGAGTTTTATAGTTGATCATGTAAATGATGGTTTGAATAGGATATCTGGTAACCTGTACTGAGACTGAGAAAATTGACTGCATTTATTTGATCAAAAATACAGTAATATTGTGAAATATCCCTGATTTTAAAGAACCATTTCTATTTGAATATATTTTAAAATGTAAAATAGAAATGAGGAATGTGTGGAGGTATTTTTTTATCCAGAATTTTTGCTGAATGGAAAGATTGAAATAGAAATATGAAACATGAAAAATAGAAATATGAAATACAAAATAGAAATGCGAGTTATTTTGAACTGGGGATTCAACATTTTCTTCAAAAATAGGATATTCTCTAATACTAAGGGATAAATATGATTATTTTTCACTAAAAGGCAATTAAAAACATCCAAGATTTAGAGGTAAAATCACAATTTTTTCAACAATTTCAGGAAAGTAAGAACAAACTGAAAACTTTGTAAATCAAATTTTTAAGTTGGCTTGAAAAAGTTAAAAACTTACTGATCTGCTACTTAAAGGATTAGTTCACTTTGAAATAAAAAAATAGCCCAAGCTTTACTCACCCTCAAGCCATCCTAGGTGTATATGACTTTCTTCTTCTGATGAACATAATCACAGAAATATTAATAAATATACTGACGCATTCGAGCTTTATAATGGCAGTGAAGAGGATAAATTAGTATGAGCTGAAGAAAGTGCCTCCATCCACATCCATCCAAGTCAAGTCATCTTTATTTATATAACGCTTTTTTTTTTTTTTTTTTTACAATGCAGATTGCATCAAAGCAGCTTTACAGTGCTAACTGGTAAATCATTTTCCGTATCCAGGTTACGAAGAAAGTGTAAAGTGGCATCATATCAGTTACATTTTTTCCGTAAGTTGAACAGGGAAGGCGTAAACGTATCGTAAGCTTTTTGAACTGCAAGGGATTTACACTTTCTTCGTATGTTGAATGCGGAAGGCGGTCTGGCAGAAGCTAGATATTCATATTTCACAACTTGTTAAATATGGATATTTTTTTACACAAATGCATCGCTTCGCTTCAGAAGGCCTTTATTAACCCCCCGGAGCCGTGTGGAGTATGTTGATGATGGATGGATGTGGATGGAGACACTTTCTTCAGCTCAAACTTGATCCCGTTCACTGACATTATAAGGCTTGGATATGTCAGTATATTTATTAATATGATATGATTATTTTCATCAGAAAGAAGAAAGTCATATACACCTAGGATGGCTTGAGGGTGAGTAAAGCTTGGGCTAATTTTCATTTCAAAATGAACTAATCCTTTAAGCTTTTTATTCTTCTGCTTCTGACACTAAATGCTACTCCTAGAGCTTTCGAGTTACATCCACCAAACTCAGACTAGATCTTTAGACTGTTCTGACTTGTGCTGCTATATCTTTTCAAACTGATCCGACTTACAGTTTTTCTAAAATTGCTAATCAAATCTCGGAAAAATCCCATAGATTTACATGGATGGAATGTTCAAATGTGCCAATTCAAATTTTGACAGTTGGAGACGCTCATTACGCTCAATTAAGCTTCCATTCTATCTAATATTTCTAACCTATCTGTCTATCTATCTGTAAATAACAAAGCTTAGCAACTAGCCTTGGATATGTTAGCAATGTGCTAATTTACATTGCTATGCTAGCAATGTGCCCTTTTTACAATATGTAATATAAGTCTAAGGTGTCCCCAGAATGTGTTTAAGTTTCAGCTCAAAATACCCCATGGATTTTTTTATTACACCATGTTTTAACTGACTATTTTTGGGTGGGAGAAAAAAATGCGCTGATTTGGTGTGTGTGCCTTTAAATGCAAATTAACTTGTTCTCTCCGCCCCCAAGCTCACAATTCCAAAACAGTGAGGCATAAACAATACAGGAGAAGCTCACACTGCAAATATAACTCCCAAAATGGATCATTACGAACTGTTCGTGATGCAGCATATCACGTAGATATGGCATGTATTTTGTGGATGTTTGCTAACATTTGATTCTGAACGAGTTTGATAGCGTGCTGCACGGCTAACGTGGCTAAAGCTACACAATGACTCAATAAGAATGAAGATTTATGAATTATACAGACTGCAAGCATTTTCGGGTTAAAAATGAAAATAACAACATGACTCTGATCTCCGTGAATATAGTAAGAAACACTCCAGGAAAGGACCAGTGTTACTGGTACACCATTGTCACTTGCGAAAACAAAATGGCTGCACCGTGGGTGGAAACATACAGATTCAGGGATGGTAATATTATAATAAGATCCCCTTCCTACATCACAAGGGGAGCGAAACCTGAACGGCTCATTTTTTCACATGCTTGCAGAGAAAGGCTTACCAAAACAAAGATACTGGGTTATACTTTTTCATGTTTTCTGGTTTGGTAGAAGCACCGGGGAACCAATTATAGCACTTAAACACAGAAAAGTCTGATTTTCGATATGTCCCTTTTTAAAACATACTAGCAAAGTGATGATACGTACTAGCAAACACACAGCAACACCCTAGCAACCACCCTTAGAACCCTAGCAACCACCCTGAGAACCTTAGCAACCACCCAGAATGCTCTAGCAACCGCATAGCAAAACTATCTATCTGGCTTTTAAAACTACAAAACTAAAACATTTTTCTTTCAAAGAAACAACTTTCAAGCCAACTTAAAGTTTGTCTACAGACTTTTTTTTTATCTAGTTACACTTATTGTTGAATCAATTTAATAGATTCTCGCTGAATTAAAGTATCAGTTTCTTTTTCAAAAAGAATTGTACTGATCCCAAACATTTGAAGGGTGTAAATATAATAATGGGCCTAATTATAATAAACACAGAATAACCAACATTAATACTCATGGAAGGCATTTAGAAAATGTTGGATAATGATAATGATGATTTGTACTGGATATCAGATTCATAATTTCTGATTGTGATGTGTTTTATCTCCATCAGATTCCCATCAGTTCACTCTGGATCTGAACACAGTGAATAAACACCTCCGTCTGTCTGAGAGGAACAGACTGATTACTTACACTGACACAGAGCTTCAGCCATATCCTGATCATCCAGACAGATTTAATGAGTATCAGGTGTTGTGTAGAGAGAGTGTGAGTGGACGCTGTTACTGGGAGGTTGAGTGGAGTGGACCTGTGTTTAGAGGTGTGTGTATATCAGTGTCATATAAGAGAATCAAGAGGAAGGGACGAGGTTATGAGTGTTGGTTTGGATATAATGATCAGTCCTGGAGTTTGATCTGCTCTTCCTCCAGTTACTCATTCATACACAATAACATAGAGACTAAACTCCCCGTAAAGCCCATCAGCAGGAGAATAGGAGTGTATGTGGATCACAGTGCAGGAACTCTGTCCTTCTACAGCGTCTCTGGAGACACAATGATCCTCATCCACACAGTCCAGACCACATTCACTCAACCGCTCTATCCTGGGTTTTGGGTTTATAGAGGATCAGTGAAACTGTCTTGGTGAATCAGAATAGACTGTAGAGAGACTCTACCCATAATTCTTTGAGCTCATGATAAATCAGTAACAGTGAGATGTTATAGAGTCTCTTATTTTCTCTTCATTACATTAATACTACAGCTGAACTTCTGTCACTGAAATAACATGTCAGAATAAATGTAACGCTTTAGATTACAGCCCGCAAAGCCATCAGCACTTACACTCCATTTTCCAGCATCCCTTTGGTTCCTCACCTGCACTCACTCACCAATCACCTGCACCTGCAAGTCATCAACACTCATCAGCACTCCCTAGCTGTTTCTCAATGGCCCTGTCCCAAATGGCACACTCCGGACTTGTGGACTTCCTCAGAGTCCACACTTTGGTGACGTCATGTAGTGTGCAGACCTATAGGGCCCTTGGCGCGAGTCCACGAGGGCGCATTGAGAGGTATTTTTGGGACAGACTCGATCGTCACACCGGAAATAATGGTCTGGTTGTTTTTTGACAGGAGCTGCAGGTTCGGGGAATATGCTGCCTATTGTTGTTATTGTTTTTACCATTTTACCTCTCCATACAGAGCCGAATAAACTGAAAGATCATCTCATCAGTCTCTTTATTAGATAAATATCACAAATATCTTATACAAATATTATAATAATTAGCATTGAGAACAGGTTTCTTTTCTTTTGCAAAATATCTCCATGTCAACTACACAGCCTGCTTTTGCTTAATATATACATGCTTGTTTAAATAATGTATACAGTTGTAATAATACATAATGTTCCATTTGAACTAAGATTACAATTTTAACACATAATAAACATGTGCGTGAGTTTCAGATGATTTTACAGGTTTAAATATAAATACTAGGTTTACATATGACTCAGTAAAGCCCTGAAATTCGGTTCTATTTATTTAATGAATCGTAATGCGATCGTATTATTCAACGCGTTATTATTATGAAGAGCGGAGGACCAAGATGTGCGTCAAAAGTGGATGAAACACATAAACATGCCAGATGATTAATAAAATAATCTTGAATACCTGTAAGAACATGTATTTTATTGCTACAACTGGTCGTGGCTAAGGCCATCCTTAAAAATATTTTGGTTTGCTGTAACAGCCAAAAAAATAAAAAATGGTCGGTAGGTCGTAAAAAATTTAAATATTTTTTTTTTATTGCATCACAATAAGTGTATTGTGATTGTCAAAACATTTTAGTAACTAAGCTGAATTTTATTAGGTTTAGTGACATGTTACAATGTTTACATGGTAGGCTACAATTTCTGGTAAGCTACACTTTTTTTATTATTTTAATTCAATTATTCAATTATTATTATTTAATTATTATTGTGATGTGATTTAATATTGACTCATTTGGATAAATATTAGGTAGGCTACACAAGGTAGGCATTCATTTTTCTCAAGAAAAAACTTTATTTAATGATATAAGTAAAAATATAATAAAGATGTAATACAGTACACATATCAGCCAAAACAGGTTCTGTGTGAGGGGCTGTAGCTGACAGCGTTCGGTCATTTCTGAGAGATTTACCTCAAACGAAGGTAAGTGTGAATACATAACATGTTTACAAGAACATACAACCCAGTCTCACGGCAGTTCGTGACATAGTCACGAAATTTAATCTATTGGTTCGTGTTCGTGGACACGAATTTCCCTCTTTTTTCGTGTCACTCAGCACGACTTTCGATCTAATGTATTTCAATAGGAGGCATCTTTCGTGTCTGCACCACGTTTTTCTTTCTGCCACTCGGAAGCATTGTTTTTTCTCATTTGTTATTCATTTTTAAACTTTAAGCACTACAACATTACAAGTTACTCAACATTTAACCAGGAGATTTTATCCTTGAGTTTATTGCTTTATATTCTGTAGGCTATAACCTTTGTGCTATGGTTTCTTTTCTGAGAAATGCCGTTTTTCCATCTATTTGGTGTGTCAAATCGGACAGTAAACTAAATATTACAGTACCCATGAGCCTTATCTACTTTTACTATGTCGAAGACGTCAGCTAAAACTACCTGATGACCCACCGCCGATTCTCTTTTAATGATATCCTCATCTTTCTTTCAACACATAAACACGAAAGTGTGCTTGATAATTCAACAATACGATGTTCATGACCATCAGTTTTATTTGATTCTCCTTCTATTGTGAGAACGGGGGTTTAGTTGTGGTTATTAATTATATTAAAATAAAATAAAAAATAAATTAAATTAATTAGTGGACGCCCGCATTACCCGTGAGCCTCAGCATCCGTTGCTATGGAGACGGAGCCAGTCCGCTTCGCGATTGGGTGATTTCTGCAGGCCGCGAATTCTCCATCATTGCGCTCGAACCACTTTCCAGGTAAGCCACGAGACTTGAATGTAATGATCAAACTTGTTTAAATGTTATAATTGATGCTTTTCTTTGCCATTAGACTCACATGGTTTACATGTTACGTGTTAGAGCAACGAATTAAAGGCCGACCATTGGTTTCCATATTAACAGTAAAAAAAGAAGAAAAAAGACGGGCATTTTGTGCAGTCATACAGAAAATGGGAAAAACGTGAATTTTATTGATTTATTTTAAGAAAAAAATACCAATTTTCATAAAAATATATCTCTCACTATCGGGGTACACATTTTAAACCTTTTTTCAATATATCTAGCCTTCACTATATAATTAACATTTTCTGTTCTCCCTGCAGATCCTGTCAAACTTCACCTTCACCCTATAGATACACCTGATTCCCAAAACCCAAAGGCACTTTTAAGAGCCAATCTCTATCTATCTTAATCATTTTCTATCTCTATCTCTCACAACCTCTCTGTCCATCTATATTTCTATCCATCTCTTCAATCTATATTAAATACTGTTATCTATCTCAGTTTCTCTATTTCTCAATCTTTCCTCTCTTTCTGTCTTTGTCAGTCAGTCTGTCCTTTGTATGTCAGATTGATATAATGCCAGGAGGGTCTACAAAAAAGATTTGTCCCTTTTGTCAGGGCATTTTATTTTGCGCACAGAAGATCTGTTGCCACTGTAAAAAGGAGCAGCCTCTGAAGCAGCGCCTCAAGAAGAAGCTTCAGAGGTTTGATGACAGGCGAGAGGAATGGGTGGTTGGTCATAAGAAGAACCACAACAGTGCATCCATCAAGGATGAAGCCATTATCATGGTAGGTGCAATTTCAACATGATGTTAAACTGTCCAGATCATCTAGGACAGTGGTTTGGCCAGGGGACCCACATTTTCCCATGGTCATTGAGTCACGACAGTGTGTCTGTGTGTAAATTTTACAAATATGACTAATACTGATGAATAAATAGGCCTATAATGTAAGGCTATTAAATAGCAGTCCCAAACTAGTTTTTGTTAATACAATAAAGTTGATAAGTTTGCATGAGCCACCAGAGTAATTTAAAAATATACAAAATAATATTAAAAAATAATGTTTCATTTTAGGGTTACAGAAACTACAGTAACCATGGTAAATACACAATACTAACATGAACCGTTAATGAAACATGGAAACTGCTGCTGATAAATAGAATGAACATCACGTGCATGCAAATCCTTCCCAGCTAACACACAACGTACCAGTTACAGGATTTATTAGTGCTTTACTTTTATCTCATGACTTATTAATTGACAACGTAAAATTGCATACTCATAGTTTCTCTTGCACTTTATATATGAAGTGATATAAAGCACACGCCGCCACGTTTTTCAATGCAATTCTGAGTTCATAACAAATACAGGCATGCATTATGACAGAATCACAGGTGCAATATAATAATCAAACTTTCTTATCAAGTGAATGAGAAATAACAAATGGACTGCATTCACACTACTACATTCATTAAGCATTTTACAGTGTACACACGTCAAGTGTAAATGTATGTGCAGCATTCACCCATTTGGTCATATAATCACAAAGGTTCTGCCTTTATTTTATTTTTTTATAAATCTATAGATTGTCACTGTCCAATTGCACAGTGGTTACGCAATTCTATCAATGTAGGTGCTAAACCCGAGCTACTAATGTTGCAAAAAGTTCTGTTGTACCCTCATGGTGTCAGATTCATCTTTTTGCTGTTTTTCTAAATAGAAGAGTTGGTTTTTGCTTCTGCTGTATGAGCCTTTCCTGTTTGCACATACTTGGTATACAAAAGCTAAACTCACCATGAAGTTAAATATCCTAAATGGCATTAACCTGGATGCTGTCATTAATAATGTTATATTTTCTCAATAATTAATATTCTTAGTTATTTTTGCTGTTGTTTTTTTATTACTTTAAACAGCAAGTTCACAATATTGTCATTTCATTGCAGCTTGAGAAACTCCATGCCATTGGATACAAGCCAGTTCTGCTTCTTGGAAAGGAGAACAAAAAAAATAAAACAAGTGTGAAATATTAACCCCTCGCTGCACACTCTCCACCTATGCCCAGGATTACCTTCAGAAGATAGGCTCACTTTATGAATACCTTTGTGAAGGTGAGATGCATGCACTGTATTTTCACAACTTGTTTTTAGTACACAATAGATTAAATTTCGTGACTATGTCACGAACTGCCGTGAGACTGGGTTGAATAATCAGTCAATGAAAAGCAGCTTCACTTCAAAAACAACCTGTTTAATACGAAATACTTCTCTTCTCATTTTTTCACCCACTACATGCAGTTTATGGGCCACAAGAGAAATATTAAGAAAATAAATTATGATATATAGCCTACCGTTATCAGGTTGAAGTAGGATTTATCTCTCGTTGTCTCTGAGAGAATATGCACCGAAAGCTCGTCGGTTTTACTTTTTTTTTTTTTAAAGGCTGGTGAATAATTGACAGGGGATTGAGACGTCTTCATCGGCATAACTCTCGCGCAAAGTTTGCACATTGCTTGTGTAATATAAAGTAGACACTGACTCACCTTCCTGGTTTAAAATGGAAAAAAATCCTATATTGCGACGTGACTTTTTTCTTTATCACCCATTGCCAAATGATGGACAACAGTTCACATTTCTACATTTAATAAAATAAAGTGAATATTAAATAGCCTACATGAGTAAATAGAAAGTGAAAAGCGAAACATATAAATTAATGATCAAGTAAATTAATACAAGAGGAACCGGTTATGTACACCCTTGAAAGGCTTGAAAGACGTGGGTTTATCCATCATGCAACACGAACTGGAGGTAAGCAACATTTTGTTAAATTGCAGCTAGTTTGATAGCTACAGAACTTAAAGATCTTCCTCTTTTCGTTTTCTTTCTTGCTGCATTGAAGATTGGTCTAATTTCTTTTTTCGCGCAGGCGCAGTGGGGGGGGAAACAGAGTTTAGGCAAGTCGGTTCGTAGCTCTGCTTCAACTGTGCGATATCCTCACGAGGGGCGACCAAATTTCTGACATGCCAGAACTTCATCCGACCATGCGATTGCCAGTCGGGAGAGGTTTATCGTCACTCGTTTCCCCGTGTACACTGAACGAACACTGCACGACAGACGACACACGACAAAGCTGAAAATCGGCCCGACTCAAAAAAGAGTCGCGCGAGTCAGAATTCGGCTCAAAATCGGACGAAAATCGCACAGTGTATGCCTGCCTTAAGGTGAAGTATAATATCGCAATGTATAATTTATTTAATAAAACACTGAAAGCGCAATACATCGCTCAGTCTTGGGGATTCTGACCAGTTCAATCAAGTGACATCGCAGCCTGACCGTGATGGCGACGACAACCGGCTAATCTAATGGCCTACGCGATCCTGAAAGAACCGGAGAAAAGTGCTGCTATTGGG
Organism: Megalobrama amblycephala; assembly: GCF_018812025.1. Lineage (NCBI taxonomy): Eukaryota > Metazoa > Chordata > Actinopteri > Cypriniformes > Xenocyprididae > Megalobrama > Megalobrama amblycephala. The sequence continues at coordinate 31,168,853 of NC_063057.1, read as the reverse complement.
AGGTGAGTTGTAGTCTACCAGTTAACAAACTTTATTTTATTTTCTTTAACAAACGGAGAGTGATGGGAGATTGATTGGATCTTGGTGGACTAACACAAACAAACTGTCCAACACCATCAGATAAAGATGTAAGGACAACATCCAGACACCTCTTAGAGGGTAAGAAGAAGACCTCTTGTACCAAGCATGAGAAGGACAGGACTTCTCATTGGTCCACAGGCAGTTTCTGCCCTTCACCCATCTAGACACTACTTCCTAAGGTTGGCCAGAGACTGCCATAAAAATTCCTCGGGACCTTAGCAGCAATGGGTGAAACAAAGAGAGATCACAAAGATCCATCCAAATCCATTCAAAACTATGTTTGAAAACCTTAGAACTGATGCAAACTACACATCCACTTCATACTTATTCACAGTGTTGTGGCAAAAAAATCAACTCCGACTCTACTGGTTAAGAGACAAACACGTCCAATTGTCTTTAAAGGTTTTATTTCTTGCAAGAAAGGTCAGACAGGTCATACAGAAACACAAGTAGCTGCAGAGTGTAAGACAAAGAACGAAAGCTTCCCCTCACTTTTATATCTCTAACCTCCAAGGCCGAAGCCTCTGTCCTTTTACCATATTTGGAACATCCCTTAGTGGCTGTAAACTTTCCACACATAGTTAGCACAGACATGTTTTTAACATACATCTTGCGTGTCCCCATACCATATCTTGCTCTTTCTATTTCCAACATCTATGTTAACACTATGTTAAACATTACCACTTAAGCCAACATCATACCATGTTCCATAAGCATCATATTTCACAAGAATACAGGTAAAAAAGCATATGAAAATTTAAAATTTCCACAACAACAGAAATAAGTATCCTCAGTGAGAGCTATTTGTAGTGCAACATCTGATACAAATTCAGCTGTTAATGTACAATTGAATGACAGTTCAATCTTTTTCCATCATGTTTAGTCTCTATTTGTTTAGAATTCACACCTCCATCAACCCCCCTCTCCCCCACACCTGCAATTCAGTTCAGTGAAGATGACGTGCGCCAGGTCTTCAGAAAGAACAAGAGAAGAAAGGCACCAGGCCCAGACAGCGTTTCACCAGCCTGTCTGAAAACCTGCGCTGACCAGCTGGCCCCCATCTTCACACAGATCTTCAACAGATCACTGGAGCTGTGCGAAGTCCCCTCATGCTTCAAACGCTCCACCATCATCCCCGTCCCAAAGAAACCCAAAATTACTGGACTAAATGACTACAGACCTGTGGCTCTAACGTCTGGCACCTTGAAGTCATTTGAAAGACTGGTTCTGGCTTTTCTGAAGGACATCACTGGACCCTTACTGGACCCCCTGCAGTTTGCTTACTGAGCAAACAGGTCTGTGGATGATGCAGTCAATATGGGACTGCATTATGTTCTCCAGCATCTGGACAGACCAGGGACTTATGTGAGGATCCTGTTTGTGGACTTCAGCTCTGCTTTTAACACCATCGTCCCATCACTCCTCCAGCCTAAACTAACTCAGCTCTCCGTGCCCACCTCTGTCAGTCAGTGGATCACCAGCTTCCTGACAGACAGGCAGCAGCTAGTGAGGCTGGGAAAATTCTCATCCAGCACCCTCACCAGCACCTCTCCCCACTGCTCTTCTCCCTCTACACCAACGACTGCACCTCTAAAGACCCCTCTGTCAAGCTCCTGAAGTTTGCGGATGACACCACACTGATCGGCCTCATCCAGGACGGTGACGAGTCTGCTTACAGACTGGAGGTTGAATAGCTGGCTGTCTGGTGCAGTCTTAAAGGGATAGTTCACCCAAAAATGAAAATTTGATGTTTATATGCTTACCCCCAGTACATCCAAGATGTAGGTGAATTTGTTTCTTCAGTCGAACGCAAATTATGATTTTTAACTGCAACCGCTGCCGTCTGTCAGTCAAATAATAGCAGTGGATGGGAACTTCTACTGTAACAGTAAATAAAACTTGCTTAGACAAATCCAAATTAAACCCTGCGGCTCGTGACGACACATTGATGTCCTAAGACACGAAACGATCGGTTTGTGTGAGAAAACGAACAGTATTTATATCATTTTTTACCTCTAATACACCACTATGTCCAACTTCGTTCAGCATCCTGTTAGTGAGTCAAAAAACCCGCTCTGCTGACGGAAGTGATGTCTCGCCCATATACTTCAATGAGCGCGAGACATCACTTCCGTTGTCAGAGCGCGATCAGACCTCACTAACCGGAAGCTGAACGGAGTTGGACATAGTGGTGTATTAGAGGTAAAAAATGATATAAATACTGTTCGGTTTCTTGCACAAACCGATCGTTTCGTGTCTTAGGACATCAATGTGTCGTCACGAGCCACAGGGTTTAATTAGGATTTGTCTATGGAAGTTTTTTCGACTCTTATTGTTCAAGTTCCCAATCACTCCTATTATTTGACTGACAGACGGCAGCGGTTGCAGTTAAAAATCATAATTTGCGTTCGACTGAAGAAAAAAAGTCACCTACATCTTGGATGCCCTGGTGGTAAGCAGATAAACATCAAATTTTCATTTTTGGGTGAACTATCCCTTTAACAACCTGGAGCTCAACACGCTCAAGACAGTGGAGATGACCGTGGACTTCAGGAGAAACCCCCCTGCTCTCCCCCCACTCACCATCATGAACAGCACTGTGGCAGCAGTGGAGTCATTCAGGTTCCTGGGCACCACCATCTCCCAGGACCTGAAGTGGGACAACCACATCGAGTCCATTGTGAAAAAGGCCCAGCAGAGGTTGTACTTCCTTTGCCAGCTGAGGAAGTTCAACCTGCCACAGGAGCTGCTGAAACAGTTCTACTCTGCCATCATCAAATCCATCCTCTGCACTTCAATTACCGTCTGGTTCAGCTCAGCTACCAAATCTGACGTCAGAAGACTACAGAGGGTAGTCCAGTCTGCTGAGCGAATCATTGGCACAACCCTCCCCACTCTCCAAGAACTGTACTTAGCCAGAGTGAGAAAAAGGGCAAAGAAGATCACTCTGGACCCCTCACATCCAGCACACTCCCTCTTTGAACTGTTGCCATCCGGTCGACGCTACAGAGCCCTGAGCACCAGAATGACCAGACACAGGAACAGTTTCTTCCCTCTAGCAATCCATCTCATGAACACTTGACAAACACACAACACTATTACACTTTATTTACTTAAAACACTTATTTATATCTCAATTTGCACACATAATTGTACATACAATTGTCTATATTATATATTGTCTTTTGCTTTTTTTGCACTTTGTCTATCTTGTAAATTTGTATATTATTATTTTATTCTTTTTATTATGTGTCTTGTCTTGTCGCTGTTACTCTGTTGCACTGTGGAGCTTCTGTCACTAAAACAAATTCCTAATATGTGTAAACAACATACCTGGCAATAAAGCTCTTTCTGATTCTGATTCTGATTCTGAATATTGCCAAAGGTATTCTGGTGGTGGTTTGGAAAGCGAGAAATGCATTGGTAAACTTTAAAGACACTGTAAAGACTTCCAACTTTGTGCTTTATGCAAATGAGTTCCACAGGGGAGAGAAGGGTGGGCCACACTGTGTGTGTCCCCTCTGATGCCAGCAGCCAATCACAGCACTCGAATGGAGAAGCGCCAAAATGCAATCTCCTCCTCGTCGGAAAGGGACAAAGGTACCCTTTCAACAGACACCCCTGGTTCTGGGTCTCAACTTTGTATGGAGTGAGACATTAACAGATATTGAGTCCCGGCTTGCGAAGCTGAGACACAACAGATACGCCGTTCTGAGTCTGTCCTGCACGAGGATAGACACAACAGATACACCGTTCTGAGTCTGCCCTTCAAAGGGGGAAGACATTAACAGATATACTGTTCTGAGTCTGCCCGTCAAAGGGGAAAGACAGAGCAGATACAACACAGTTCTGAGCCTCTAGTCCATCCAGAAGAGACAACAACAGATCCCGTGATCTGAGCCTACAGCTTGTGAGGCAGCAACAGAGACGACCACGTTCTAAGCCTCCAGCTTGTGAGGAAAGAGACATCAACAAACACTACGTTCAGAGTTTCCGTCCAGTGAGACAGTGACGACATCTGCAACAAGGTTAAGCTCAGGAGAGCAAACCTTCACTTCAAGGTACCTTCGTCTGCGTGTTCCAGATTGTTAAGGACCTTCTGCACCTACACCAGGGCCTCATCTGCGTGTTCCAGATTTTAGGACCCTTTGGTGCTCCAGGAGATCAGCATCCCACAGAGCTTTGCGTTCAGGACTGTTGAAACAGATTCTGGCTCCTCTCCCCACTGCACTGTCGCCCAGCACAACCAGTGGAAGACGTCACCGTCATCGGACTCGACCAAGTGGAACGTAAATATCACTTAACCAAACCTCTTTCCAGAGACCTTGGCATTGTTGTATATTATCAGTATTTATACAACAGTTCTGTCTGGTTCTTGAATCTGATTGGCTGATAGCCATGCGATATTTCAGTGATAACAGCACTCCTACTGCCTTTTCACCGTTTGTATCACTCCACTTGAACTGACCGTCATGGCAGCCGATCAAATCAACCGTAATTTTTACAAATACTACTTCTTGTACCACGAACTGTAGTTTTAATAGTTTTAGGCGAGAATGTAGTTGTTTAGACCTGAAATATGTGACTCATATTTAATAACAGCGCCTATTTTACAATTTGTTTTGACGTTTTCGGAGATGCGAGCCCGTTCAGTGCTTCTGTAACCGCCGAGAACAGCTTCATCTCTGCCAGTGCCTCGGGGATTTGCCGCTGGATCTTATAGTGGTTAAACATGAGACATAATTCAATTTGAGTACATAGAACGGGCAATCTTTGGTCTTATTAATCTATTATTTGTTCCAGAGCCAGTTACGTTACATCCTTATATAGCATATTGGCTACAACTAGACGGGACATATCAGACTCTTCTCCGCTCTTCAAATACGTAAAACATTAAACTTTATAAACATGGTCAAGGTTTTTTTGAGTAAAGAAAACGCTTTACAATTTTTTTCCAAACATCTTTATTTACCTTTGCATTGCACAGAGGAGATGTCCAAACTGTGTGTGCACTTCATTCAGGAGGTGAGGCAGATTAATGAGGCGTGATTGACAGTTTGAGGATCCAATGGAGTTAGGAGGTTTTGTCACAAGCTCTTTAAAATCCTTTTCATTCCTTAAATATTTGTAAAACCCACATACAAATGGTGACCTATTTTTTTTTAATAACTAGTGCTTTATGTTTGACTGAACTGTACAATTGTGCTTATTTGTTGTTCAATAAATATTATTTATTTCATATAAATATGTCCAATAAGTAATATGGATTGAGTGAACATTACATTAATACGCCATTAGATGGTGGCAACACTTTACAGGAGAATGAGTCAGTGAAGCACAAGAGACTTTTAAATTGAAAGGAACTTTTGCAAAAGGAAGTTGTTTTAGCGCTGTGGTGTAATGGATGTTATGGAAAATTCCCAAAGCTGTAAAAGACAAATACAAAGATCGCTTTCCTCAGCGGACATTCAAACGGACTTGTATAAAGGATATAATATTATGGACATCGACTTGAAGAATTAATGTAATGCAATATACCAGACACAGGTAATAGCCTACTCTCTCTCTCTCTCGCTCTCTCTCTCTCTAATACTGTACAAAATTCAATGTGTTTGAATGAAGTGACTCAACATTCCTTAGTTACTAGTTCTAAAGTGACGTTTTAGAGTTAGTAACGGAGGCTTGGTTCAACTGACAACTTGAGTTTTGAAACGTTCCTTCGTTACTAGTTCTGAAGTGACGTTTTAGAATTAGTAACGGAGGCTTGGTCCAACTGTCAACTTGAGATTTGAATCCGTGGCGGAAGGAAGTAGTGCTGCACAAAAGAGGGTTTTAAAGACACTCCGTTGTTGTTCTTATTTATTTACACACTCGTGCCGTCTAACTGTTGTATAAACGCAATATCACACTCGTAGCCGTGCGATATGGCTGTATATCAGCACGCTGTGATTACCTACGATTACCTACGGACGAATCACAGTGTGCTGATATACAGCCATATCGCACGGCTACGAGTGTGATATTGCTCATATAACTTCCTAATTTCCATTAGATGTAATATAGCTGATGTTAGTTAATAACAAATAATCTCTCGTTTATTTGTTTGGTGCATAATAAGGTTCTCCACCTTATTATTTTCAGAGAAACAGTTTATCTTTCCATAAGATAACGTAACTCTTCCATAGCCACACCCAACTTAATCACTTGTATTCTATGTATCTTATGCACTTTATTCCTTTATCATTCATGGTATTCATTTAGTAGTTGTGTTAGTTATTCTTGTTTATCTTTTTGTTAATAAAATTTATTTTATTACACTTGTGTCTTCCTTGTGCTGATAATACAGAAAAGGTTCTACAAGTTAGCAATATCACCAATCTTTCAAACAAATCAGCGGACCACTGTATATTAATTCTAAATGAATGAAAAGCCCCTGTTGAGAGTGTTATCATACTGCCAAGGTAACAAACCTTGACTGGTGCCCTGAACTAGGGAAAAAGGGGAAAATGGTCATCTGATGTACTCATAACCACACCTTAAGAGACGTGTGATCCAAAAATCACAACGTCAGCGGTGACTTGAGTACCAATCCCTATTTTACTTCGCGTCCTTGGATGGACAAAGTAAAAATCACTACAATAGACTCCAGCGAAACTCTGGTGTTCGAGGCTCATCGACAATAAACACAAGCTTTTATCGGCCCCATTCAGTGCATTTATATTAAACGTGATTAATAGTGGGTCATTTCACACACTTCCATGTCAAAGTATCTTGCAAAGGCACATCCAACCCTCTTGCGTTTCATTTAGTCACACCACAAGGTGTCACTGTGGCCTCAAAGCTTCAGCACTGTCGCTCTGAGCTCGATTGCTGATGTCTGAGATAAAACACGCCGTAGAAACCATAGGGTTACTAATGTTGTTTCTCGATGTCTTTACAATGGCTGTGTTCCAGTTCGGTTTTTAAAAGCCCTTCCCTCGCTAACTTCCCTCGGTCTCGTTGACTCGGATGTACATCATTGCTTACGTTGCACGAGTGCCCACTTCTGGCGGAACCTATGCAATGGGCTGAACTGGAACGTCCTAAGCCCTTGATCACTTGGAATCCGCAATGGAGCTGATTTATTATTTATTTTTTCCCCTTACAAATTTGTTTAATACAGCATTCTATATGTATATATGTGTGTTTTAAATGTTTAAAAAAATAATTAATATACCATAGAATTGTTTGTGGTAGGGTAAAGTAAACACGATATGCGGTGACGTCAAAATTGTGTTGCATTGTGGGTTATGGAGCTGCCTGAAGTGTACATGTGAAGTAGACTCAGTTAAAATCGAGGGAGCGAGGGTCTGTCCATGTAAACTTCCCTCGTCCACTTCACGAAGTGGAACGCACTTCAAAATGGCGGCAGGGATTCCCCCGAGGGGAAGTGTTTAGGGAAGTTCGCGAGTGCGTGTCTAAAACTGGAGTGGAACGCAGCCAATATGTTACTATACTTCTGTACTTTTGGGATTTTCCTGTAGGTAGCCATTTTAAACAGGAAGTGATGTGGCAGTGGTAGTGGCAAGGGAGATTTTTTTTGATCTGCACTACACTATACTGTTTACCTTGCAATCACAGTTTTGTTTTTATATTGTTTTACATTTATTTATGTAAATGTAAATCTTAAACTGGTTGCATTTGGACACTCTTTGCACATTTCTGTGATGAATCATACACACACAGAAGTGAAGTTGCTCCAGTTTGAGATGGGCCATGATGTCAGTGGAGTGTTCAGGGATTTTGGCAGGAATTTTATGATCAATGCACTCTGGGGAACAATTTTAAAGTTGCCTTTCTTCAGCATGATTTAGGGAAAGAAAAGTGGGGAAGTGTTACCCGAATAATCCTGTTTGACTGGAAGAAAGAGAAATATCTCCCAATCAAACTTAAAAAATGATTTGTAAAAAGAGATCTGCTTGAGAACTTTTTGAAGCATGTCTCAGAATATGAGTGTGTCGTGTTAGAGAGCAGCTGAACAGACTTCTGTAGTGCAGACCAGGAGGAATTGATCGAGATCTTAGACAAGTATAGTAGTACGAGTAAATTTTGCAAGAATGGCACACAAGACTCTCATTTAAGAGCCTGTTTATGTTCTTGAACAGCAGACGAGCCTCTAAGTAAGTTGAAGATGTGTATTGTGCACTACAACCTACAGTGAGGAAAACTGTGTGATCTCTCAAATTCCCTGAAATGATGAATACACACCAAAAGGACATAATCCTTGTGTCTGTGTGTAGTCTGTGTGCTATAAATAGATGCATGGAAGCACACTGAGCTTGATCATTACCTTGACAAACTATACATCATTAAAAAGATCTAAGACTCAAGCTTCAATTTTTATTCTCTATTTTACTCTTTATATCGTATGGTGTCCGTTATTTGTTAATATGCGTCGGGAGTTATGAATATGAAAAACGGAGTCGTTACCTTTTCATTGAAATATGAGCGTCAGCTTCAGCCATTGAGAAAAAAATCCTGTGAGATCGTCATCAGAAAACTCCACAAAATAACATCCCTCAGGGCTTTTAGCTTAAAGGCATGTACATTTGGAGAAATATTGATGGATTGTCATACGTTTATGTCAATTTTCTATACAGAGGAGTAATATTTATGAATTTTTTACCCAAAACGCGCTGTTGTTGTCATATTAACGCTGTATACACTGACAACTGTGTTTTACAACTCATCCTGAAGCCGGAGGGCGCTCTGTACACACTTAGTCCACAAATGCGTCACGGAAGAAAAAATATACCATGTGACCTCTAAGGAAATAACACAGAGATCGCTGAAAACATCAATACATCTGCAAATCGACACTTTTGAAAGTAATAATTACACGATTGTGACGATATGTAGTTTATCTTTGTTCATTACGACATGTCTAGTATTAATAATAGATAGCCCAGATAGCAAACTGACATAGAATCAACGTAGAAACGACGTTTCTCGTGACATCGAAACGACGTTGATCTCCGACGTTGATCCGGCATCAGTTTGCTCATCGGGGTAATGTTGAATCAACGTCAGACACTCCATTCAAATCTAACGGAAAATCGACGCAATTGGTTTGGTTACCGAACGTTGAAACGATGTTGATTTTCGGATGGTTGAAACGACGTTGTAGAATGAACACATATTCAACATAAAATCGATCTAATTGGTTTGCTTACCTAACGTCGCAACGATGTTGATTTCAGCTGAGTGAAACGACGTTGTAGATCAACACGAATTCAACATGAAATCGATCTAACTGGTTTGCTTACCCAACGTTGATGTTGATTTCATTTGGGTGAAACAACTCTATACAGTTAACACATTTTCTACTTATTTTAAAAATCTCAAACACTTAATACTAAAAGATAAGCCTGTTTACAAAATAATCACACATCACATTCAGTTATTGCTTTAATATTTACAAAATACAGTTACAAATAGCCTACATCGTTAGAGCATATAAACCTTCTATAAAGACTAACATAGAAAAGGCATTTACTCTCAAATACACACAAAGAGGTATACAAGTTAATTATTAGCTATTATAAATAGTCTCAAGCTACAAATTAAAAGCAATATTTACTCAAGTATAAACTGGTCATGTTCTTTTGTACCAAATGTGTTATTTTTATTGGAGCACAAAAGGAGATGTAAGGCAGAACATCAAGAGACTGACAGCCTGAGTCAGAATACGCCATCAGTTTCTTTTCTTGCTGTGACTGAGACTTTATGACTCTCTCCTTTTGTGTTCAACAAAAATAAAGACATATGGGTCAGTAGATGATTTATAAAGAAATCTTACCCTTAACCATTTTAGCCCACCGGCACTATAGTTGCCGCAGTGTATGGTTGTCATTTTCCTTTTGTACGTTTTTTTCTAGATGTTTTCCATTTTTATTTCTCAATGACATGCAAGAAAACATCCAAATAAAGGATTTCAAGAACAAAAAAAAGGTATTCACTTCCTTCCTGTGACATGAGGCTGTCAACTTCCTACCCCTACTTCCAGGAAGCATAGTGAAGGCAAACCCTTCCAAAGAAAAGTAATTTTAATGTTAATATTAGAATTTTTTGTTGACATATATATATCTACGTAATCATGAGGGTCTCTAGAATCATCCAAACCAAACAAATCTTACAAGAGATCTATAGTTTTTTGTATACTTATTCAAAAGTCCAAGCGGCAACTATAGTTGCCGGTGGGCAAATGACTTGTAAGTACATATATCATGGGGAAATGGGGTATACTGTGTTTAATGAGTTAATAAATCAAGATTATTGTCTTGTTTAGTGCTTTTTGCTTTCATAATATTTTATATTGTTATATATTATATATTGTTATTTGTTAATTAATTTATTTTTTAATTTATTTATTTTTTGTTTGTTTGTTATATGTGACCCTGGACTACAAAACCATTCATAAGGGTCAATTTTTGAAATTAAGATTTATACATCATCTGAAAGGTGAATATATATAAGCTTTCCATTGATGTATGGTTTGTTATGATATGACATTTGGCCGAGATACAACTATTTGAAAATCTGGAATCTGAAGGTGCAAAAAAATTGAAATATTCAGATAATTGCCTTAAAGTTGACCAAATTAAGTCCTCAACAATGTATATCCATTTACAAAAAGAATTTTTTATATATTTACAGTAGAAAATTTACAAAATATCTTAATTGAACATGATCTTTACTTAATATCCTAATGATTTTTGGCATTAAAGAAAAAAAAAATCAATAATTTTGACCTATACAATGTATTGTTTGCTATTGCTGCAAATATACCCGTGCAGCTTATGACTGGGTTTGTGGTCCAGGGTCACATATAGATGTCATTTTTTCTAATGAACAATGTAATTTAACATTTTAATTCACAATGCTCTGTTGGAGCAACTTAATGGCTGAACTTTGTTCTGCACTATGTTCCACCACTTTAAAACAAACGGATTTGTTGTTTGATATGTTTTCATATTCAAGAGATTATAAGATAGATGCAGCTTTTTTGTGTTCACATCGAATGTTCTTCAACTTTGATTGATCTGTTGAAAGCAGTTATTTTGAGTTAGATGCATAAATGTTCTCCTTCTATTCAAATTTAACATTGAGGGGTGCATACAACATATTTGCCCACCGGCAACTATAGTTGCCGCACATTCAAACACGTTTTTTAAGAAAAAAAACAAAAACCTGGGAAAAATAAATGCAGAACATGTTCACATAGGACACTATTAAGATGACTATATGCATGCAACCATTCAGAAAAATTTGGGCACAAATGGGTTAAAAATGGAGGACAGAAGAATATAGACGGTGAATTGGTTTTCCTTTGCGATTAAAATGTAAGTTCCTTGCTCTTGTAACAACAGGGATGTAAACTCATCAGGGGTGAAAAGGGTGACAAAGATGTAACCCACAATTTCAATACAATGGACAATAAAATATATATTTTTAATTACTTTTTTAATTTCAAGGTTTATGAATATTTAAATTTATTTCATAATTATTATTGACATTTATATCAAAATTAAAATATTTAATCTTTATCTAAATGTAAACCAGTGTCAATTCATGAAGTGCCCCAATGATTTAACGGATTCACTCCTGTAATTGGATAAATGCGAATGTCACTCCTGAAAATTTGCAGTGCAGGTGGTTCTCTAGCAGCATAAAAATAAAACTGAGTACAGAAAGCAATGTGCATATTTATTATAATATTGCTCATTTATTATAAGTCTATACCCCCCAGCTGTTAGAATAGCGACTCAATTATGCACATGCTGTATTGTATCTAGCATTATTGTAGTGAAACTGAGCAACTGACAGTGGAAGGAGTAGACAATATTTCAGTGAAGTCATCAAAATGTTTTAGGAGTTGAAAACTTAGTTCCTTTCTCTCTCAAAAAACACAACAGTTACACCTTTTAAATTTCAGAGTGTCTATTTACATAAAGTGCAAATAGCGTCCCTTGTTGGCAAACGCTATTTACACTAGCTTTTGGGCCACTCAAGTTTTAAAAAAAGAAGCACAGAAGGCAACGTCTTTAGTGACACAGCAGTAGCGAGTAGGGAGTTCTGGCTTTTGATGCAGGTTCAAATCTGCCTTTTGCTAAGCTCGCATTTATTTTCAATAAAAATGAAAATAATGTTCTAAAAGCGGAAATTAGCTGCAAATGAGTGTTTAATAATATTAAAAGTGTTTATTGGGTAGGGTTAGGAGAAGGTGTAGGGAGGGTTTTATTCTACCAATAAGGCAGCATCCATTTAATCATTTTAATAAATACAATCATTTACACTCTATATTATTGCATCCTGTTAATGTACAAAAATACTGAGGTGCAAATAGTATCTGCCAATATTAAGTAGGCCTATAGATAGCATCTATTTACTCTTATTGCAAAGAATTGATACTTTACATGGTGTAAATAGAATCTATCACTATTTTCACCTAGTGTAAGAAAATGTGCTATTGTCACTTAGTGCAAATAGCCGCTGCCTTTAATTTTTTTCATTGCAGGTGCACTAAACCTATTCTACAAATCACAAATTAAGAAATTCATAGGCTCAATTTTTTTGTAGATCAGTAAAACTTTGGCCAATCATGCACATTTCTTTGTGTATGATTTTGTGAATCACCTACACTGTTTGGCTATTCTCATGTGGTAACATTAAAGAAATATTAAGTGCTAGCTACAAAAAACAAACAAACAAAAACAGTTCGTAATAAAAAAAAACATCATACATAAAAGAGACTTGTATCCCTTTAATATAGACTAAAATACTGAATGTCAAATAGTAGCATTTATAATAAATATTTAGCTACTGTTCATTACTTGCCAAAACCATACTTCTACAGTGCATGTAATTTCGGGGTGGTACGGTGTTGATTACTGATTGATTAATAATGACAAGATCAGATTGTCAGATTGTATATCTTTATATTTTGAATATATTTGTTAAAATTTGAATTCATGTTAATAAAAAAGATACTGTGCGAAGTGTGACATCATATCAGGACTGTTACAGTGTCTGAAGAACACGGCTTAAATGTGAGCATACGAATTTCTTAATTTGTGAAATAGGATTTGTGCACCTCCAATGAAGAATTTGAAAAGGTGTAGCTGTTTTTGTAACTGGAGAAAAAAGTTTGCAACTTTTAAAAATCCTTTCAAATTTTTAAATAAAAAAATAAAAAAATAAATAATTTACTGATGTATGACTATTCTTTAAAATTAGAAATCCCACTCACAGGTGCTCAGTTTTGCTATAATAATACCCGCACAGAACATGGTAGTAATCAGCCATCCATTTAAAAGCAGAGGTCTTTGTGGTGTACTGTTGGTACATCTGTCCAGGCCAACATCTGATGTCCTGATGCCTTCAACTGGGGATCCCTGAGATCCTGCAGTAGAAATAGTACAATATCATACATCATACATACCCATTACAAAGTATCTCATCTGGTAACACAAATTATCATTCCAGGTTTAGTTTGTTTAGCTCAATATACAATATTTGTGGCATGATAATGCCCAAAAGAAATTATTTCAATTCGCCCCTCTGAATATTCCTTTAATGTGGCATTTTGTGAGAAGACCAATGACCTTGTCACGTCTTCTTTTACATTGTAATTTTCATATAAGAGAAATAATTAATGCAAAATATGAAACATCCATGCATTTACAAACCTCATTTGGATAAATACAATGGTGGAAAACTTGAAAGCCAAAGGAAAGCCTGTCAGTGATGTGCTGTAAAGTAAAAGGAAAGACACTGATAACACTGTAAAACTGTGTTTTCATAGTGGGTCCTTTTATAATAAAGTCATTATATTATGTTTTTAAAAGATCTTGTTAATTTTGTTTAATAATATGAACAATATTAATAGTAGTAATAGTAGTAGTATATATAAATGCTAGAAAAATTTCACCATGACCTGTTTACATGTGAACATAATGAGAACAGAAAGTAAAAAACAGCTCCATCTGAAACTTTTAAATCAAATCAAAGGAGTACAAGCTCCTGTTCTAAAATTATAGTACACAAGACACACAAATGAGAGGTACAGTCTCTCCCTAATCTTACAAAATAACAACCATCCTGACAAACACATGTTGTATGAAGACTAGAGTTGGAATAAAACACCCCTCCTAATCCTCACATATCATATAAAGTATTTCCCCTCCTCAAGTCCATATTGTCCTTTCATCTTCAGGAAGCCATCTTTCAGCCTCCATGCAGTGGCTGGGTAGAGCTACATTAGGTTAGGACAGCCTTAAGAAGTTATTTCATGTGACTCATAGAAATTATGTCAGTTATGTCATATGGGTAGGGATAAGTATCGTTACAGTTCTAACGGTATTGCTACTGTTAATTATTGATCGGGTACTTCGGTATTCTTATCGGATCTTTTTATTATATACAAATTAAGAACATAATTAACATTGCTTTATAGATGAAATCAACTGAAGATAAAAGACATTAAATCTCTCAAGATCTCAGCAGAGGAGGATTAAACAACTCTATTAAACAACTCTAAACAACAACTAACACCATGTCTACACCAGACATGACTTTTTTTGTGTCGCGCCTCAACAGCTAAAAGCTGACCGACTGTTGCAAAGTACTTGGTCTACGTCAAAAACAGAACGGGAAACCAGCTTACTGTCAGGAATTTGTTGTGTTGCGTCACTCCTCATCCAGTGTAGACAATATCACAGATTATAACGGGTTCTATTATTAAACATGCTGAGAAGATGTTACTGTTTATGTGATCACAGATATCCCGTACATCACAGCACACATGAGCTTTGAAGCAGTCTGTCTCAATTGAGATGTGTTATAGGCTGCCCATGATATGCGCGGCAATATCCATCGGCAACTGTAACAGATTTTAGATTTTTGAATTTCATCTTGGGATTTCAAACAGAAACAAGAAATATTTTATGTAATTTTAATTATCTAGAAAAAGCATTTTGATTTAACAATTTCTAGATATTTGGAATATAAACAATACGAAAATATTAAATAAGAAAATCATTTTTTGTAGTGCAGGACATTTTTAAATATATCTCCAATTGTGTTTGTCTAAAAGAAGAAAGTCATATACATCTAGGATGGCTTGAGGGTGAGTAAATCATGGGATAATTTTCATTTTTGGGTGAACTAACCCTTTAAGGTCTTCTTTTATCTTTGGTTGATTTCATCTAAGTCTGTGGCTGGAAGTTTTTCACTTTTTCTGTTCTTGTTTCTTTCCTTCAGTAATTCTGCTCATTAACAGCAGGACTGGTTTACGTCACGTGACAAGCATTGATAATGACACAAGAGTGGGTAACTTCTGTCCACCTCGTCTACAGGCAAGGACTAAAATAGAGAAATTTCATATGAATTAATATTGATTCTGGAATAAAAATGTTTTTTTTTTTTAATCATAAACAAATTGCGATAGTTAGGTGAATCGTTTTTTTTCCCCCAGCCCTAACATCTATATAGCAATAATGAATAGTGCGTGTAATTTCTCCAGTACCGACGGCAGAACCAATAATGTTCAAGCTTATCGATACTCTGGTCTTTCATAATTTAGCCCCGGGGCCTGTTTAATACTATGTTTCGGTACCCATCCCTACATATGGGTGAGTTCATAAGGATGAAAGCTTGAGTCAGTCTCTTGATTTGTGACAGTGCAGCTATTGTGAAACTCACCATCTTCATGTATCAAGTGTGAATGGCATCTTGTCCTGAAGAATCACAGTTCCAAACGCTAGGGATTACATCTCATCTGGTAACAAGAGCATAGTACAGCCATAACTGTAAGAACCCTAATGATATCTTTACCCCCCCTGATATTGCATTGATGATATAAATTCAAACATATTAGAGGCTAATATGAGCAATGAGTAAGTTGCCCAGATTTCTGTCGAAAATCACTTACTTGCCTAAAGTTGTCGACCCCCTGGACCACAATCAGCATTTATAAGTAAAAAGTATTTAAGAATATATCATTAAAAAATGCATGCACGTATACAAATAAATAAATACCTTTGAGTGGAACAGTATGGCGTCTGTCACTGGCAAACATAACTACAAATAGACAGAGAAATACAATAAAATAGATTAATGACCATGATATCCTGTTATCATAATAGTTAAATAAATGATTATAACTACAAGCATTATAACATTATACTTGTCACATATGTTACCTCATTTAGATGATTATTTAACCTACAGGCCTTTCAAGAACAACCTCACTGAAACAACCTGGGGTTAATGATTTTAAAATGTGAGACTTCTTTCAAAGACATGTAAAAATCTTACAGACCCACAACTTTTCAACAGTAGTGTAGTGAATGATTGAGGTTTTGCTTACTATAGTCATCTGGTTCATGGCCTTTGACAGGAGGTCGCTCAGCTCTGCTGGGGTGCAGGAGTCCATCCGCATGGAAGGATCTACGAACACAACATGCAATTTGTCACAGAGCCAACAACATTTATTACAGGTTTATTACAAGGAACCAAGCTAGAGCAGAGGTGGAAAGAATAAAATACATAATATTAAAAAATAATTTCTTAAGTTAACAGAATTTATATTTTTAGTATTAGAATTCACTATTGTACATACAGTTTCACTTACGTTTGGATGTCAAAGCCTTCTTAACTAATAAATTAAGAATAATTTTACAAAAGAAAACTGCAGATGCATGGTGATATAGGTAAAATATATTGTGAAATAAATGCATTTTAAAGTATTTAATGAGCTTTCTCAGTTTCCTCCAGAAATGCTGCAAACTTTGGAATTTACCCTTTGTTGGAGGGGGTTTTCTGTCGTCCCTGAAATTACAGAACAATTTTTATCAATATTTGTTTACCATTAGAGATCAAAACGTGTTTGAAATAGATTCAGCTAATATTCGCGCTCATGTAAGTGACGTCACCGATTAACGGTACAGCCAGCGCATACTTTTAGGTTAAATAAATAAGTTTACCATCATTCATTGATAATATGCCAGCAAAACGTTTACAAAGCTATCAAAACATCTCATCTACACATAAAGATGAGATTAAAAGCCCAAACTTTCATTAAACAAGGGCTCAAAATATAGAGTTAGCCAACCGCTTCTGAAAACGGTTGAGATGCTAACGGACTTTTTCAAAGACACTAAATCATTTATTTTAAGTAAATATTCAACAGAAGTGTGTAAGTTACACTTAAGAAAAGTGTCAGGAACAGTTTTATATATTATGTGTGTGATTTTGTGGACTAAACTTACCTAAAATCAGTGAAAACAACAGCGAGACGGAGGCTTGCTGCTTGACGTTTCCCCGTTTCCATGGCAACTCAGATCCGCTACAGCATTTGAAAGCGATTCGAACGTTCAACGCGCACGCGCATTAAAACACGTCACAGTCATGCAGCATTTACAAACATAAACATAGAATTATAACATTACATACAATTATTAAATCATGAATTTAAAATGCATTTTGTAGTTCTATCGACCCATTGTGCAAAATGAGAAAGTGAAACTTTAAAAGAACTTCTTTATATTTTTGGAAAACGTCCTTGGAGTATTTTTATACCAACACTTTACTTTTGTTATATATATATATAAAGCCAGTTTTTTGTGCTTTTCAGATTCTCTTTAACTGTAAAAAAATAAATAAAATAAATGTACAATATATTAGATTTTTTTCATGTCCACTACAATGGGCACCAGGATGGAAGCAACAACAACAACAACAACAACAACAACAAAAAAATCATATTTTAACCATACAGTATTATGAGCTAGAGTTCAAACACAGTATGTGAACTAGCGTTGAAGATTTTGAACTTACACATACTGAAACAATGAGCAATGGCAATCAGAATGAAAAAATGTAAGATAGGATGGAGTCTCAAAAAACATTTTGATTCTTTTTGTTGGTCGAGTGGGTGAATTGAAGTATATGTACTTGCTGGTTTTGATAAATATGTGATTGTGTGATTGATTGCATATAGCATCCAGGCATCAGTGTGTGTGTGCGTGTGTGTGTGTGTGTGTGTGTTGCTTTGTGTACACTCATAGTCATTTCACATTCGTTGTTTCACAATATTGTCTCTTGTTAAAAAATATACATAACCACACAACGATTCATGAATAGGCTATATTTTTTAAATATATTTTTACATATGTACACAGGCCTATTTATGCATGTAACATGAAGATCAATTTTTAAGCTTTATGTTCTATGCATTTTTACATTTTAAAATATAAACAGTATTTATATATATATATATATATATATATATATATATATATATATACACACATACATATATAGATACATATATATATATATATATATATATATATATATATATATATATATATATATATATATATATATATATATATATGTCTGGAAAAAATTAAGAGACCACTTAACATTGATTTCTGAACTTGGAGTGGTCTCTTAATTTTTTCCAGAGCTGTATATATATATGAAGACTTCAGATGCAAAAGCCTCTAAGTGCCATCTGAAATTTTCTTCTAAAATGAGCATTTTTATCAAGCTTATATGTTTATGTTCAGTTATTTCACTTTAATGGCAATGAAAAGGACCTATTAATTGCCATTCAAGTGAAATTACTGAATCTACGAGCTTGATAAAAATTTCAGACGGTACTTAGAGACTTTTGCATCTTAAGTCTTCATATTAAGTGTTTCACATATATGTTGCATTCATGGTTTTCATTAACGCTCCTTCTCGTGTGTTTTAAGACCTGCCGATACCGTTTGAGCAATCTTCGGTAGGCTATGCTTTCATTTAATTTTAAAATGGATGCATCGGACAAGAAATCACGGGAACTTTGAGGACTGCTCATTTTATCAGTGTCAGAGTAAGAGCCTGCTAGATTTTGCTGCTCATTTATGTGGATTTATTATAAATAACCGCTGCTATAAACTTGTTTAATTTACTTAAATAGGGTTTTTATAACGAATTAAAATTATATCAGTAAATAAGTCAAAAGACATGCACGTCCTAACAGTGCACGCAATGTCCGATTCCTCTAACCAAGTTTCAACATATATTAGACGTTATGATTTCGATCATATGCGTCGGCGTAGCTATCTGTTGATGAAACAACCTAATTTCGACATTGAATCGATGTCATATTTTCGACGTAATAACGTTCTGATGTACCGATCAAATAGTGAACGTTGAATCAACATTGAAATTTGATCGGCGACTGATACTGATCTTTACAACCAAAAATAAACGTTGAATCGACGTCCGTTTGCTATCTGGGAGATTATATTAATAATGCAATGCTAATCGAGATAGCTTTTCTCATTGTGCAGAATAGTATACAATGATATATTTTCTGTCTGATTTTTATCCGAAACCACATCACATCAAAGAAGGTTATTAAAAACACTCGACTTGTAAGTTTGGAGCAAAAACATGGTTTTAATCTTATAAATTGTCGTGTTTTGTTGGTGTGCTAAGCTAACATGCTAGCGAGCCCAGAAATGCACCTGTTATAATAATGGAAATAAATAATTTTGAATTGTACAGCTCAATGATTTTTTTTCTTGCTTTTTTTCAAGAAGGGCATTAGATACAGTTTTAAAGAAAGTGAAGTGAGAAGTTTGGTAAAAGAAATGAGGGATTAAATCTTGAATAGTAATTATAATAGGGACAAAAGAAAAGAATAATCAGAGCCATAAAAAGGCTGGAGAGGTGTAAATGTTTTCAGGGGAGACTGAAACTGAATCGGGCAATTATCACCACATGACAAACTAGACAATACATTTGAATAGATGCTTAGATGATGACAATAAACACCAGTTAGCACTTTAGAGTCTTTTCAAAATAAAATCAGATGACATGGTCTTACAAAACATGTAATAAAACTCAGAGTTTTAAACTTATCATCTTCAGTTTTGAAATATAACATGGTCAGACATGTGGCTTTAGCTGCAGTGCATTTCTAGATTGCTAAAAGGCCAACTTCACTTTTATTTCCATAAAGATATTTCATAAAAAATAATTTCTAATAACTTTTCAAAATTTGAAGCTATTTTTAACTATTTTCTTCATTGTGACAATAACTAATTATGACTTTACAATAAACTGTAAAGTGTCTGCTTTCAAATGAGACCTTACTTGTGCTTTTAGTGCAAAAGGTTCATGAACTGTATCTGTTTTAGTTTGGGTATGTCATTTCTTGGGATTTTCCAAAAGCGGGGGTGCTGGCTAACAGGTTAATAGTCAGGAGACTGTTTTTGGAAATGGGCAGACCTTCTCTTTACTTCCCTCCCAAAGGTATGTATTTTATTTATGTAATGTAAGATTGTGTAGCTTGCAAACTGTTTTATTGACATCTTTCCCCTTTTGAAACACTCATTTATGATTACAGACATAATTCATTTCAGTAAGTTGTACTGTATCGTTCAACGTACCTTCTGATGTTCACTCATATTTATTTTGAGCTGAAGAGATGAGATGATCAGTCCCAAACCCATACCCTGCTCCTGAAGGCCCACTGCCCTGCAAAGTTTATATTTAACCTGCTTCAGCTTGTGAAGCAATCCTGAAAAGCTCAATTAACTGGTTTAGGTGTGTTTGATTAGGGTTGGAGCAAAACTCTGCCGGACATTTGGCCTCCAGGAGCAGGTTTGAATACCTCTGTGTTATCATTATCTCTAGTGTGGATGAATGGTGCCTACATCTGACATTACACACTGAACTCATTAATAGTCCAGAAACAGTTTTTGGAAATGGGCAATGTTCCAGGAAACCAGACCTTCGCTTTACTTCCCCAACCAAAGGTATGTATTTTATTCATGTAATGTGAGATTATGTAGCCTACATGCTGTTTTATTGACATCTTTAATTTCAATTAACAATTAATTTCGATAAGTTGTACTGTATTGTTCAACATACCTTCTGATGTTCACTCATATTTATTTTAAGCTGTAACTAATAAAGAGAAGATGAGATGATCGGTTCACGTGTGCTTGATCCATACAGCGATCTGTCATGCTATATTAAAAAGACAGCCAACATGACATTTATTATCTGAATTTCATCATAAAATATACAAAAGTGAGACTTTGCTCCATATAAAAAAAATAACAATGCTTTTTGCGATTTATTGGATGGCAGGCGAGCTACAAATATTTAGTGAATTTGTTCATGTTGCACATCAACAGACCTAAAAGATTTTAGATTTAACAAACCGTATCATTCCATGTTGTGTGCATGAAATATGTCACGGTGGCTCACACACGAAGATGAGAGACAGATCCAAGTGCAGGTGTTTTTATTAGGGTAATCCAAAATCGTAGTCCACGAACAAGCATGGGTCAAAAGCCAGGTAATCAGTCCATCAAAAAACAAGAACAAAACATGGGAACAGGAAACAACACAGACCGGGGAATGTGAACTGAAAACTCCAGGATGTGAACAGAAACAGACAGGGTATAAATAGACAGACATTGATTACATAATACATGACAGCTGGTTGTAATAATGTGATAAAGGGATAATGAGTCCGGCAGTGTGTTATGGGTAATGTAGTGAATGCAATGGGTGGAAATGAGAGTCCGGAATGGAGTGCCCTCTAGTGGCTGAAAGGGCACTCTCACTGGTGATCATGACATTACCCCCCCTCAAAGGAGCGGCTACCAGACGCTCCACCAGACAAAACACAAAAACACAAAAAAACTCAGGAGGGAGGTGGACCGGAGGAGGATCAGGGGGAGGGATGGCGGGCCAGATCCAGGGCGCCCCACTGAAAGCCAGGGTGGTGCTGGAGGAACTGACCAGGCTGGTTCCAGAGGGTCTGGAATCCTGGCTGATTGCCAGGGTGGCGCTGGAGGAACTGACCAGGCTGGTTCCAGAGGGTCTGGAATCCTGGCTGATTGCCAGGGTGGCGCTGGAGGAACTGACCAGGCTGGTTCCAGCGGGTCTGAAGTCCTGGCTGATTGCCAGGGTGGTGCCGGAGGAACTGACCAGGCTGGTTCCAACGGTTCAGACGGCCTGGGCAGTGGCGGCAGGGCAGAAAGCCTGGGCGGCGGCGGCAGGGCAGAAGGCTTGGACGGCGGCAGGGCAGAAGGTTTGGACGGCGGCAGGGCAGTAGGCTTGGACGGCGGCGGCAGGGCAGAAGATCTGGGTGGCGGCGGTGGCAGGGCTGACCAAGGGTGCTCCATGGCCGTATCAGGGAGAGCGGGCAGCTCGGTGACGGTTTCCGTGGCCGGCTCTGGCTGCTCAGGAGGCAGGGCAAGGCGCTTAGTTGGCGCCGGCAGGGCAAGGCGCTTCGGTGGCGCCGGCAGGGCAAGGCGCTTCGG
Source organism: Megalobrama amblycephala (assembly GCF_018812025.1). NCBI lineage: Eukaryota > Metazoa > Chordata > Actinopteri > Cypriniformes > Xenocyprididae > Megalobrama > Megalobrama amblycephala. The sequence goes on along the minus strand of NC_063057.1, from coordinate 31,146,393 downwards.
TGGCGCCGGCAGGGCAAGGCGCTTGGAGAACCCACGAACAACCACTAGAGTTGTCTCCAGGCCTTGTAGGACGGAGGAAGCCCTTTTCCTCCTTCTCCTCCGCTTATGAGGGTGAGGCAGTGGCTCACCCAAAATGGACTCACTGGCTGGAGCGGACTTACTGACTGGAGCGGGCTCTGGAGCAGGCTCACTGGTTAGAGCGGGCTCACTGGTTGGAGCGGGCTCTGAAGTGGACTCATTGGCTGGAGCGGGCTCTGGAGTGGACTCACTGGCTGGAGCGGGCTCTGGAGTGGACTCACTGGCTGGAGCGGGCTCTGGAGTGGACTCACTGGCTGGAGCGGGCTCTGGAGTGGACTCACTGGCTGGAGCGGGCTCTGGAGTGGACTCACTGACTGAAGCGGACTCACTGACTGGAGCGGGCTCTGGAGTGGACTCACTGGTTGGAGCGGGCTCTGGAGTGGACTCACTGGCTGGAGTGGGCTCTGGAGTGGACTCACTGGCTGGAGCGGGCTCTGGAGTGGACTCACTGACTGAAGCGGACTCACTGACTGGAGCGGGCTCTGGAGTGGACTCACTGGCTGGAGCGGACTCACTGACTGAAGCGGGCTCTGGAGCGGGCTCTGGACCTTGGGGGAAGAAGGGAACCTTCCTCCTTCTCCTCCTCCTCCTTTTACCAGGGTTAAGCAGAAGCTCAGTGCCTACCTCCCCTGTGACTTCTGGAACGGATTCATGGGCTGGAGGATGTACACTGCCTGGTAGATTAGGTGGGGTCCCTCTACCCCGATCTTCGAGGTAGTAGATGAACCCCCAAAAATCCACGTCACCCAATCCATCTATCTCCCTCGACGGCAACGGGTCATCCAGACAACCGTTGAAAAGGTCAATCAGACACGCATCATTGTAACCTAGCCCTGCCGCCAGGGTCCAAAACATTTGTGCCAATCCACCGACCTGATGACCCTGTTGCCGCAGGGTGATTAGATTGCTCCGGCGAGCCATCCGTTCCCTCACAGTGGTAGGAGGAGTGATGTGGATCCCCATCCTGCTGGATAGTTAGATGCTGGAGTTTTCTGTCACGGTGGCTCACACACGAAGACGAGAGACAGATCCAAGTGCAGGTGTTTTTATTAGGGTAATCCAAAATCGTAGTCCACGAACAAGCATGGGTCAAAAGCCAGGTAATCAGTCCATCAAAAAACAAGAACAAAACACGGGAACAGGAAACAACACAGACCGGGGAATGTGAACTGAAAACTCCAGGATGTGAACAGAAACAGACAGGGTATAAATAGACAGACACTGATTACATAATACATGACAGCTGGTTGTAATAATGTGATAAAAGGATAATGAGTCCGGCACTGTGTTATGGGTAATGTAGTGAATGCAATGGGTGGAAATGAGAGTCCGGAATGGAGTGCCCTCTAGTGGCTGAAAGGGCACTCTCACTGGTGATCATGACAGAAATAGATGCTGAACACGGTCAAAACGTGATCAGAGGAGCACTAATTAAATGTCTGTTTATTAAACAGATTTTGTCCCTCCAAAACCTTTTCGGCCCAAAATTGAAAATGGCCGTTTCAGTCAAAAATGTTACACAGCCGAAATATCGGTGTATCCCTATTTAGAATTACTTTAAAGCAGTGGTGTAGTCTAGTTTTTTGTAGTGAGTATACTGTGATCTTCATGTCAATTTATTATAAGCAACACAAGACTACAAGCAACAGCCAATGACATTTACAGCTGAAGAGACTCTGGACTGATTTTCTACTGTTTAGTATCAATCACCATATAACTCAGCTAGTTGAGATAGCCTTAGATGTTATATGAGTATGGTCCCTGGAGCATTATCAGCAAGTTTCAATGCACATTTAAGAGTGCAAGTTGCAACTATTATTACAAAATGCTGGGTTAAAAACAACCCAAGTTGGGTTAAAAATGGACAAACCCAGCAATTGGGTTGTTTTAACCCAGCAGTTTGCCGAACCTGCTGGGTAATTTTATTTAACCCAACTATTGTGTAAAAATTACTGTATTGCTTGCTTAAAATTAACCAAAATATGTTGGAAATTAACATTTATTAATATTAAATATAATAACTAATTAATAAATATTTATTAAATTGTTTATTAGTAAATGATTACCTTTTGATTATTATTGTTGCTTCTAGTAATTGTGTCTGATTTTTAATTTCCAACCAATTATGGGTTCATTTTAAGCCAGCCATATAGTCAAATTATTACTTTGTATGTTAATTAATTGGTATGTGGAGATACTTACCTGATGTGATGCTATTGTTGACTAAATGCAGTCATGCATTTCTGGTCTTTTAAACAGGTCAGGTTTTTTCCTGAGGGGAGATTGATTTTCTTTGATGGCGAGCCAACCTATTCGGACACTGGAAAATAAAGAAGAAAATATATAGGATCAGGAGAGTATTGTGATTTCATTTTTTTTTTTCCCCTGCTCAAGGTAAAACTATTCCTGCATAGAGACTGTGTTTTCTCCATACGGGACTGAATACTGTCTGAGATAACTAGAAGAAGGAACTCATATCAGTTATTGAACATTTGGAAATTGAACTGATCGTCGAAGTGTGCGTGATATCACAAAATTGTTGTTGAATCTGGACAAATTGTTGTCATTCTATTGTTTTCTATTGTATTCATACTATTCTAGTGTGAAACTGACAGTGATTTGGTCTAAGTTAGGGATGTGCAACGATTAATCGCGATTAATCGTTTGCAAAAAAAGTCTGTTTACGTAATATGTGTGTGTTCTGTGTGTAATAATTATGTATATATAAATACACACAAATACATGCATAAATTTAAGAAATATGCATGTTTAAATAAATTTATATATTTTATATTACATATAGATATAAATATATATAAATCTAACATTTTTCTTACATGTATGTGTGTGTATTTATATATACATAATTATTATACACAGAACACACACATATTACGTAAACACAGACTTTTATTTTGCAAACGATTAATCGCGATTAATCGTTGCACATCCCTAGCTCTAAGTGATTTGTTCTTTTATTTATTTTCATTGAATTGATGTAACTTTGAATTGTTTTATTCATTTATTTTATTATTTACTTTCAAAAAGGGGAAAGGCCAGCATTTAAGGGAACATTTATAAAAAATCTACGTACTTACCTTAATTGTGGTCTCCTGTCGTTCCTTCAGCAATTACCCTCTACCTCCATAGTCGAATAAACAAATATTCCGATTTTCCTAATTGGTCCATAAAAATGAAGAACTAAATTATAAATAATATAACCCATTACATATGTCTGGGAGTGATTTGGAAGAATGGTGTGTGAACTCTGATGTATAAGACAAATAACTGCTTAACTTTGATCTGAACAGAACCACAATTCTCTTCTTCATCACAGAGGCTCGCTTTTTACCGGCCTGAAGGTAACAAATCTTGTTCATCATCATAATATCTGAGATGTAAAGGGATAAATGCTCTCATCTTTCAGGTATCTATATAATTATTGATTGTATACAGCTACAAACAATTAGATTAAATTAACATTGTTTTAACCAAGAATCCAGCTTTTTCATTTGTTAGTTTTTGATGCATGAACCTCCCCTTAAAATATCACAATGCTTCAAGTCCTTTAAGAAATAAATGTAGCTTTTCATCACTCACCAATGGATCCTTTGCAGTGAATGACAGCTGATGAAGAAAACATCACAATAATCCACAAGAAATCGTCATGGCTCCAGTCCATCAATTAACATCTTGTGAAGCAAAAGCTGCGTGTTTGTAATAACTAAATTCATCATTCAGACGTTTTAACTTTAAATAGTCGCTTCTGGCTATCATTACGAGCCCATAATAACGCTTCCTCCAATTAAAAAGAAAATCCACCAACATATCTCTTTAGATCTGCTTTGGACTCATTTCGCTGGTAAACTGTGCTTCATCTGTACATATTTTTCTCTCGATTCAGAGGAGATTATTTTTTCACTGGTGAAAGCAATATTATGGATAGATGACTCATATTTTAGCTGGAAGCAATGGTCTGAAGAAACAAAAAAGTCTTTATGATCTAGATGGACGTTGTTGATCATTGTGTTGTTTCATGCAGAATCAGAATCAAGACCCTCTTCCCAAGTTTCTAGCTTCAAATCAAGGTAATTTAAAGATTGTCATTGTATCACAGCATTTATATTTATTGATATTTATTTATTTATCAGCAAGAATACACAATAATTAATATCACAATAGTATAAATGCAGTATACTGTTATGCACAGTTCTTCTTTGTATTTAATAGGACTGCACAATGTGATTTAATATATTGCAATTATTTTGTCATATTGCTATTTAAACTGCAATATTATAAATACTGCAATAATTTAGGCTCTTGTGTAAAAATGCTGTAAAGTGAGGATGGTTTAAAAAATAACATCATAGATTTTTATCAATTAACTTCTATTAACTAAATCATATCAATATTTGTTGTGACTACCCTTTGTTTTTTAAAACAGCTTTTGTCCAGGTACTCTTGCACACAGTTTTTCAGATAGATTTGCAGGAAGGTTTCTCCAAGTGTCTTGGACACGTTGCTGCAGTTCTTCTGGATTTAATCTGTCTCAGTTTTTTCCTGTTCCTTCATGTAATCACAGACAGACTTGATGATGGTTTTATCATGTCAGGATACTTTCTAGATCAGGACAAGCAGCATGAACCACTGAACAAAGAAACTCCAACAATTCTGACATTTACAGTAATGATGAGATTCATCTGGACTGATTTCAGAGTTCATCTTACAGTTTTCCTTCTTTCATATCTAATATATTTCTGAGTTATCTGGATTGAACTGATGATGATTGACTCAATCCTTGTTGTTTTTATCTTTTCTCAGAGTTGTCAGAGCATCAGGTCTGTAAATTCAGTTCAGGAGGAGGTTTATTTAAAGTAAACTGGATTAGATTAGAATAATCGTGTCATCACATGATCTGGGTCTATATATTTCACATTTATTAATAAATAAATTGACATTTATACATTTTACAGAAAATTACTTTTTATTGAATGTTACATTTTTCAATGAATCCTGCGTGTGATCATTTCAATTCAAAGGTAATTTTGACAGAAATAATAAAAATGATTTATGTGACACTACAATAAGAACTGAATGACTGATTTCCATCAACACAGAGTTTGATAAAAGCACAGATACACACCGTCACTTATCATGACTCACAAACACACACTGATCTCACTGTCTATATGAGGATTCATTACACACATTTATTCTGACATGTTATTTCACTGACAGAAGTTCAGCTGTAGTATTAATGTAATGAAGAGAAAATAAGAGACTCTATAACATCTCACTGATACTGATTCATCATGAGCTCAAAGCATTATGGGTAGAATCTCACTACAGTCTATTCTGATTCATCACAGTTTCACTGATGATCCAGAACCATAAACATAAAACCCAGGATAGAGCGGTTGAGTGAATGTGGTCTGGACTGTGTGGATGAGGCTCATTGTGTCTCCAGAGACGCTGTAGAAGGACAGAGTTCCTGCACTGCGATCCACATACACTCCTATTCTACTGCTAATGGCATCATCATCATCATCATCATCATCCTCATCATACACTCCTACAGGGATGGGTTTAGGGATCAGTGTCTATGTTATTGTGTCTGAATGAGTAACTGGAGGGAGAGCAATTCAAACTCCAGGACTGATCATTATATCCAAACCAACACTCATTACGCTCACCCTTCCTTCTGATCCTCTTATATGACACTGATATAAACACAACACCACTCCACTCAATCTCCCAGTAACAACGTCGATCACACACACTCTCTCTACACAACACCTGATCATAATAATCAAATCTGTCTGGATGATCAGGATATGAATGCTTTTTGTCAGTGCCAGTAATCACTCTGTTCCTCTCAGACAGACGGAGGTGTTTATTCACTGTGTTCAGATCCAGAGTGAGCTGATGGGAATCTGATGAAGATAAAACACATCAAAATCAGGAATTATGAATCTGTCTGATATCCTGTGATATCCCATCATTATCATTATCAAACATTTTCTAAATGCCTTCCCTGAAATATTAATTTTGGTTATTATTGTGTTTATTATAATTATGCCTATTATTATATTTACACCATTCATATGTTTGGGGTCAGTATGATTCTTTTTAAAAGAAACTGACACCTTAATTCAGTGAGGATCCTTTAATTAGATTCAACAATAAGTGTAACCAGATAAAGAAAGTGTGTAGACAAACTTCAAGTTGGACTGAAAGTTTGAAAAAAATAGTTTTTGTTTTTTTGCTAGGGTGTTGCATTTTGATTGCTAGGGTACTCAGGGTGAATGCTAGGTTGTTGCTATGTGGTTGATAGGTACTCATAGTGGTTGTTAAAGTGTTGATATGCTGTTGCTAAGGCATTCTGGGTGGTTGCTAGGGCGTTGCTGTGCATTGCTAGGGTATTCTGGGTGGTTGCTAAGGTTGCTTCTATGTGGTTGCTAGGGTACTCTGAGTGGCTGCTATGTGGTTGCTAGGGCATTCTGGGTGGTTGCTTGGGTGTTGCTATGCAGTTGCTATGGTTCTTAGGGTGGTTGCTAGGGTGTTGCTGTTTGTTTGCTAGTACATATCATCACATTGCTAGCATGTTTAAAGAGGACATATCATGAAAATCAGACTTTTTCTGTGTTTACCATCCCAGAAAACTGAAAAAGGACAACTCAGTAACTTTGTTTTGGTAAGCCTTTCTTTGCAAACATGTGAAAAAAACGAACTGCTCAGATTTTCAATCCCCTTGTGACGTTGGAAGGTAATCTTATTATAATATTACCATCCCTTACTCTGTATGTTTCCACCCAGTGTGTCGCCATTTTGTTTTCGCAAGTGACAACAGTGTACCGGTATCATTGGTCCTAGAGTGTTTCTTAATGTATTCACAGAGATCAGAGTCATGTTGTTTTTTCATTTTTAACCCGACAACGCTTGCAATCTGTATAATTCATAAACGCATCTTCATTCTTCAGTCTCTCCAACAGTGTGTAGCTTTAGCCATGTTAGGCATGCAACACTATCAAACTCATTCAGAATCAAATGTTAGCAAACATCCACAAAACACATGCCATACCTACATGTTCTGATATGATGCATCACAAACAGTTTGTAATGATCCATTTTGAGAGTTATATTTGCTGTGTGAGCTTCTTCTGTATCTTTTATGCCTCAGTGTATTGGAATCGCGAGCTTGGGGGCGGGGAGTACAAGCTCATTTGCATTTAAGGTACACACACCATATCAGCGCATTTTTTCTCCCACCCAAAAATAGGCAGTTAAAAATGCTATTATAAAAAAATCCATGGGGTGTTTTAAACTGAAACTTCACAGACACATTCTGGGAACACCAGAGACTTATATTACATCTTGTAAAAAGGGCACATTGTTAGCATATCCAAGGCTAGTTGCTAGGCTTTGCTAGTTATGATTAGATATAGATAGATTGATTGATTGATTGATTGATTGATTTTGTCCTAACCAGCCACGACGGTCACATGTGAATATTCTATTTTAGAAACGGTTTCTATTTCTCCATGACGTCGTGGCTGGAACAGCAACACAAAGTATGGCATTGATAATATCAGGTACTGTTTATGTGCTTATTTAATATTAAAAGTGTCTAATGTGAGTTTGAATCATTGAATCATTCTGTGTTCCCAGCTTTTTAGCTGTAATGAAAACAACACTGGCTAATTCACCTCAGATCTTGAAAATAAATAAATGGGCACAAGAACGTTCAAACTGTCACCTCGATATAAACAAACAAGTGTATTCTATGACAAAGATTGGTTCAGTCACTCCATATGTACTTTAAATGATGTTTAAATTGTGTAATATGTATGAATTTTACTATGTACTTTTCCATTTCATTGTGTCTGCTGTGCCCTTGCCGAGCGCCCGCCCACACTCTCCTGATTGGCTGTGGTTATGATTGATTTTATCGCTTCTCATTGTCGAGTCGCCTCTAGTGGACTGTCAAATTGCTTGTCGCTGGAATCTTATTGCATCGCCTCTGGTTTGGACACGGTGTTAGTCTATGGGATTTTTACGGGATATTTCCAGCAGTTTTAGAAAAACTGTAAGTTGGATTAGCTTGAAAAGATGTAGTGTAACCAGTGTAAAATCAGCATTATTATTTTCACTCAAAATCCTCTAATTTTGAATATATTATTTGATTTCATTGTATTGCCTTTTGATTTAAATACACTGGTATGTATTGTAACGGTTGTCTGAATATGGTCATGAGACACCTTTGGTTAAGCGGAACTAATTATGCCGGAACTTTACCAGGAGCCATTAACAGCCACACACAATAGAGTACCTCAGGGATGACACATTTTTGTAGGCAAAACCCGGAAGCGAGTTAGCATTTTAGGGCTTCTGGTTCCAACGCCGTAAAGTCAATTGGTATTTTGAATGGGTTTTTGCTAAATCGCCTGAAATAAGGTCTGTGGTTAACAAAGCCTCTAAATATTTTCACGTTTTGATCTATGACATAAAACACACTAGTTAAAACCCACTTGATTTTTTAAACCTTTACTGTGTCTTAAAAACGACGGTTGCTAACAAAGTGCTAAAAGGGACTACTTTCTTTGGCGGGGACTTTAGACGTCATCATTAAAAACGGGACATTTGGACAGCATTTCTCATGAAAAAGTGGATAAGTATTCATACACAGCGCAGATCATAATCAGAGAGTATGTTTTTAAATGAAGTTGTTTTTTAAATACAGTTTTAGGAAGCTTGGTGGTGACGACGTTGATCCGCAACCATGGTGTGCTGTAGTCCGTTTATAGCCTACTGTTAGCTTTTTTATATCTGACGACTTCATTTAGGCTTCAAAATGTATAAATGTTGTTTTAACTTAAATATTATCTTGATAGACAAAATGTGTAAAGTGTCATAACCCTTTAACACAGAGTTTATTTTCTGCTATTTTCCAAAATTCTATGGGAAAAATGCATAGGCTTTCAACCGAGGGAACCCTTGCGCCGCTAACTTTCGGGTTGGCCTACAAAAACGTGTCATTCCTGAGGTACTCTATAGACAATGCGGTTTCACTTGTTGTCACGATTAGCTCACAACAAAAGCTAAACGGAATGTGGAGCACAAATTGAAGAGTCCTGATGTTTTCTTTGAATCCTCCTTTCTGTAAGCAGTTAATGAGGCATGTTTGTTGATCTTGAGTAAAGTGTATTGCAATAATGATCACTTGCATATGCAAAATACAAATGTGTTTAATGTTTGTTGATTTTAAATGACTTTACTCTAAATGTCATTGTATTTTTATGTAATGTGTGTTATGTTTTGTTTAATTTGTATAATAGCAGTTGATGATGGTATTTATAGTAGTAATACTTGTGATTTTTAGTATAGCCGTTAAAGTTGAGTCATACAAGGAACAAGACGATTGTTTATCATTTATTTCTTTATTCGTTTGTTCTCAGTTCTTATGTCTGGTGTTGTTTGACATCATTGTGTCTGTCATCCATGTTAATGGTGAATGAGGAATAAACCATCAGTCAGTGTGAAAGAACTTTTGCTCGTGTGTTACTGGAGGGAGTGACGGTAAGAACTCACTGCTCATCGTGAGTAGGAAAGGAAAATGACCACCCAGCCAAAGGTTACACAAGTTGAAGAGTTCTGGTGGAGCCAGACAAATTTCATGCATGTCCCCAGCAATTCGAGAAGAAAAGGACATGGACGTTTCTATATAGAGACATGATACACACAAGTTGAAGAGCAGCGCAAGAGTCAAGACCAACTACAAGACAGGTGCAGTCAAGTTCAAGTAAAGGTACCTAAGGTGGTCTAAAGTCTAAACACTAATTGCAAAAGAGACTTAAGCATTGCTTAACATTTAATGTGCCTTTCAAAGATAAGTGGGTATATTGCCTTAACTGTGATTTATTTAATGTTAATTAAGGCTTAAAGTATATCTTATGGAATTTTAGCTTTTAGTACGTGCTTACTGAAAATTGAAAGTGAAACAAAAAAAAAGAAAGGGTGAAAAAAGATTAATAAAACTAAAATGTAAGATTTAAGTGAGCTATCCATGGATGATAGAGAGAGTGTATGTAAGCAGTACAACAGCAGAAACAAGAGATACAAGCAAGCATACAGCCTCCAGTGAAAAGCAAGAAAGTAGATGCTGAGGTATCCCATGATGAGCAACGGAGAAGCCAGAGAACCCGTAAATTGACTGAAAAAGGCCAAAAACTGCATGATGAGAAATTGAATTCAGATTCAGAGCAAGTTATGAGAAGTAGAAGTCTCTTGTTAAGGAAGGTAAACGATTGCTGACTGTATTCTCCTCTGAGTTGTAGAAAAATGTTATGACAAGAGTGACAAAGGTTTCTGCAGATTATGTAATGTGTATGAAGACATTCGTCGAATTGGTATTCCTGATCATGACACATGTCATAGAGTAGATACCTGTGAAGCAGTTACAAGAAATATTGTGGAGTGGGTAAAGAGTAGTCTTGAAGGGAATAAAGAAAGTGAAATTTGCCATGCATGGAGTGGGATGGATACCATATCATCATATCACCATATCAAATCCAGTGTGAACATGAGTATCTCTAAGACTTCTGCTCAGTCTCAAAGTAAGTCTAAGCTAAATCTAAATATTCTGTTTTGTCTGCTGCTAAAAGACAAGAAGGTTGCTGTTAATGAAGCCACTTTGGAAGTTTTAAGAGAACAGGATCAGCATTTGGAGAAGCTGCTGAAACTTGAAGTTGAGGACAAGAGGCGAGTAGCTGAGGAAGAAGCTGAGGCCTTGAAACGCTTTGAAGAAGAGGCTAGGATGAGAGCTAGGAATGAGATGGAAAATGCAGCAAGACGTAAGTTACTAGAAGATAAGCGCCATGAACTGGAAAATTTGAAGACACTTAAGAAATTGAATGCTGCTAAAGCACGTATGCAAATATATGAACAAAATGCAGCTTTAGAAGAAGACAAAGAAGACATGAGGGATTTGTTTTATAACTGTGAGTTTAAAGAGATCAAAGTAGAGAAAAGGGATCATCATCATAGGAATTTGTTAACTTTTTTAACTAGGAATTTGTTAAAATGTATTAGTGTGAATCGACTTCCTGTACCAGAGCCAGCAGTTTTTAGTGGAGATCCACTTAGATTCAGTGATTGGAAGACTTCCTTTCCAATGTTGATAGACAGGAAACCCATACCTGCAGAAGAGAATTTTTCTGTCTACAAAGATATGTAGGTGGTGCTGTTAAGAAGGCTCTTGAATGTTACTTTCTTCTTGGTACAGAATCTAATTATTGTGCAGCTTGGAAAATTTTGGAGAAAAGATATGGAAATCCATTCTTTATAGCCAAGTCTTTCAGAGGTAAACTATATGCATGGCCAAAGGTGGGTCCAAAGGACAGTCTGGAACTGCGAGAGTTTGTGGATTTTCTTTGAAGCTGTGAGGCTGCCATTCCTCAGATTAAGGGACTCGAGGTGTTGAATGATTGAAGCTTGCTTCTAGACAGAGCTGTGATGTTGATTTATTAATTGGTTACAAATGCCCTCAAGCTCTTCGCCCATGGGAAGTGTTGGCCGGTGAAGGAAACAGAGAACTGATCTAGGCTGGAGTGTAATCGGTTATGGTAATCCATGTGTTGACTATGGAGATGCCTATGGAATAAGTAACCAGGTCATTGTCAGACAAGTGATGCCAGGTCTACAAGCTTCTGTCAACCTTAAAAGCGAAGTGCATTATGTCTGCCAAACAAAGATCAAAGAAGTAGTTTATCCAATGGACATTATTAAGGTGTTTGAATCTGACTTTAGCGAGAGGGCATCAGAGGATTGTTGCATGTCTCAAAAAGATCTTAATTTCCTAGCAAAGATGAAAGATGGTATCAAACTTAATGATGATGGACATTATGAAATGCCATTACCGTTTAACCCTCTGGAGTCTGAGGCTGATTTGGGGCCCTGGAGAAGTTTTGACATTCCCTGACATTTGTGTTTTTTCAGTTATTCATAAACATATTCATGGAAAAGGTGTCATTACTGTCACTGAGACGAACTCCTTGATCCCCTCCTCTGGCCATCAGAGGGTGCCTTCACCAGAATACTGACACACACACAGACACACACACACTACTTTTCCCATCATCCCCATACCTTGGTACTGATCACCACACCCAGCTGCAGCACATTAACTGGACTATTTAAGCTGCTCTCAACCTTGCATTCATTGTGAGGTCTTGTATTACTACGGTTTGCATTTCTGAGTGTTCTTTATTGTGTTTGCCTGACTGTTGTTAACCCTGTTTGATCCCCATTCACGATTCTCTGCTGCCTGCCCTTTGGACTCTTTGCTTTGATTCTGACCTGTGATTGATATCTGCCTGCCCTGACCCACTGCCTGTATTATGACCACGATTCTATGTGTTCTCTGCTGTACCAGTCTGCCGTTGTTTGACCGTCTAACTACGAACACTGTTTAATAAAGCCTGCAGATGGATCCCACTTTGTGTGATGACTCATTACAATTACACTGTATTCAGCACAAACTAGGCTACCATAATATGTGAGCAACATGTATGTACATATGTATTTTAGAAGGAATAACGTTTATGTGTGCTTATTGAAAAAACAAAAAAAATCACTGAAATAAGGCCAAAAGTGGCCATTCACCTTAATTCTTTATTTAGGATTATGATAGAATATTTGTATCCATCTTATAAATGTGTCATGAAACCCCATGTACACCAACGTTTGTTTTAACTCTCTGGAGTCGGGTAACGCGCCAGCTCGTTTTGCAGGGGTTTTTTTTTTTCACATTGCAGCAAAACAGACTTAAAATACTCTGTCATTTCTTGTCATAGAGACATAAGTAATATATCAATTGAAACTATAGAATGTCTTCTTTTATTTGTGTACACTCAGAGTAAGTTGTGCTTTTTTGTAAAATAAAGAAAACTAACATGATGCGTGATCTCTCGTCTCCCTCTGAACGAAGTCCAACCTTCCTCTGAACAAAGTCCAATACAGTTCATTTTCTCAGAAAATGAACTGTATCTTAGTGAATACTAATGACAAAAAAATTAGACTTATGTCTAAAGAAACGTTGAAATGTCAGGTTTTAAATTGTGCAAGTCAAATCGAAAACAAACATTGTGTATTTATGTAATCTATATGAAAAGAGACACATGTCAGAAGTCCGTGATTCAGCTCATTATCCACTAATGCAGCCACGCCCACGGAGTCAGCGCTATTCTGAGGCAATACTTGTATACATCATCTAAATCGTGTATTTATTGTCTTGAAAAGTGTTTATCTGGATGTTAAAGCCATGGTTAGCGATCTCTAGAAGACATGCCGTTAGTTCCTGGTTCCTGTTCTTCTTTAGATGAATTTGTGGACTAAAAATGCACAGAGCGCCCTCCAGCTGCAAGTATGAATTGAAAACACAGTATCCAGCGCTCATAGTGATGACAATAAATATTGAATAAATATTACTCCTCTGTAGAAATTGACATAAAAATATGAGAATCCATCAATATTTCTCCAAATGTGCATGCTTTTAAGCTAAAAGCCTATATGAAATGCCATAGAGGTAACATAATTATTCAGACACTTTGCATCACAGAAATACATTATATTTTAAAGTATATAATAAATACCATTATTTTAAATTGTAATAATATTTCACAGTATTGCTGTTTATGATGAGCTGAGACATGATCACAGAGGGTTTTTTCACAGCCTACCTGACTGAAAGGCCTCATTAATATGCAAGTCATTTCAGGTCATTATTATGTGATTCTTTTGTCTTCTCAGGTGTAAATGACCCATTATTCATGATGATTCACGCCTCCACGCATACTGTGTTTCTTGACAAAAAGTGTCTTACAAAAACTAAATCAATATATTGTTTTATATGAAGGAGTAGGCAGCATAATTTTTACATAATTTTGAAGCAAAAACTCTAGTCTACAACCTCCAATACACAGAAGTCTTGTGAATACAGATTTAATATACTATTTTGTTTTTTCAATAACCACGCATAAATGTTATTCCTTCAAAAACACAAACATGTACTGTGGGATTACAAATTTGTTCTATGTTATATCTAGGTTCCAATGTAATAGTATATGAACTGAAAACTTTATGTATATTGTGTTTTCCATTTTGAGGTAAAGATAATGACAATCTAAAGGAGATCAAGGCAGGCAGCCCAGGTGTCTAAGACTCTAACCTTTTGTCTCATGCACTTCCTAACCATTTGGCATGACAAGCTCAAGGTACAGCTGTGCTTTTGTGTCTCTATGATAATGTAAAGGTATGGGTGATACTGTCAGACTGATTGGATTAGCACCGATGCATTTGAATGACACAGTTATGCTGATTAGATCATGGCTGGGAAATATAAGGAATAGACTGATTTCCTGCACTGCATTTGCATGCTTTATTTAGGTTTTCTCCACCTCTACTCTATGTATCCCTCCCCCTTGAATGTATATGAACTACCAAGTAGGGATGTCCCGATCAGGTTTTTTTGCCCTTGAGTCCGAGTCCGAGTCATTTGATTTTGAGTATCTGCCGATACCGAGTCCCGATCCTATACTTCTATAATACATCAAAAAAAGAATAAAGAAGAGCGAAAAAAAAAAAACAGATCCAGGACGTTCCTTATTTTTTTATTTAATTACAAACAGAGCACTTCTGTGAGGTAGCTTGAACAATCAAGTAATAAATAACATAAATTGTTCACTTCACTTCACTTTAGTGCAACAGTAAATATAAAAAAGGCTAATATAAAAACAAATATATTTGGTTTGATTTGGGTATGCTGCAGTCTGTGTAATAACTAAAATAATGTTTATATATATCATATTTTCTGGCTAGTTTACTTTAGTTTTTTATAATACACCATACTTTAACCCAAACTGAATAATAAAAAACAAGTTTAAATGGGTAAATCTTCTATTATTATTATTGATTCTTAATTTTCTTTTCTGTCATACTCAAATTCTTGTTAAAACACATTAGACATGCGTATTGTGTGCATTTTGAACACTTTTTGTGTGAAATTATATTTATTTTGTCTATCAAAAGTGTGCTTTCACTTTAATTACGCGTCAGCAGTGCAGCGTGTGTCTCAATCAGCTCCCTAGTTCAGTAGTCAGGGCACTGATCAGGGTATCAGCCACATTCACTTTCATTATATACTGATTCACGACCTAAAGAGCTAGGGAGCTGATTGAGACACAGGGATAGACTCGGTGCCGAAACGATCGCGGCACTGCTGCTTACGTGACGCTCCTGCTGCCTGTGTGAATGCATCCGTTGGTTAACATGCACGCTGAAAAAAATATGCGCTACTCACGCGCCGCTTATGCTTGCAGTGTGAAACAGGCCTAACTCTGTGCCACCGCATCACTATAGACGTGTTAAAAATAATGAGAATATATATACATATATATCCGACTCCTGATCGGGAGGTAACGTCCGATTCCGATCGAGTCTGAAACCACATGATCGGGCCCGATTTCCGATCATGTGATCGGATCTGGACATCCCTACTACCAAGTACACTGTTTGAGTTAGGCTTGGATGACTACAGCGACACACACAGCACGTTTCTCAATAAAGAGTAACTTCTGCTTGAAAAATATCCCAACGTCTCCTGGTCTCTGCTTCAACGAGGGAAAAAGTTTCCAACCGTTTTGGTGCCGTGACCCGGATAGAGCTTCTCACCTCAATCCAGATTGAAACTTCAAGCACAACAAAGATCTGATCCAAAAGAAGATCCAGGCTGAATTTTCCTGTACACCCAAGGGTTGGTGAGTGATACTCTATCCAAAAGAACTTTTAAGACCAGTACAAATGTGTTATCCTCTGCGCCGTCAGAGAAGAGTTAACAGACAGTTGTAGGGTTTGGTTAACTAAGTTATCCTCTAAAAATATTCTACCTCTTTTTACCCTTTTTATCTCCTTTTATCCTTTATCCTCTAAAAATGTACTAGAGAAGAAGGTTAGCCTCTGTGTAGGCAGGGAAGATTAGCATTAGGTGCTAATATTTGGTATCCTCTGTTTTCGGCAGGGAAGATTTAGCATTACGTGCTAAAATTGGTATCCTCTGTTCAGACAGGGAAGAATTAGTGTAAAGTGCTAATAATTTGTGTTGTCCTCTGTTCAACCAAGGAAGGTTGACAATAGTTGATCTGTGTTAACAAGTGTACCCTCTGCTGATCAGATAAGTTTTAGTGTTTTGATTGTGTGGTAACCAAGAAACTCACAAAATGTTTAGAAAGAATGCTAGACTGATCCCCACAATTGATAAAGGCGGTCTCGCGACTCCTTTGTGGTCAGATATCCCCATGTACACCAACGTTTGTTTTAACTCTCTGGAGTCGGGTAACGCGCCAGCGCGTTTTGCAGGATTTTTTTCACATTGCAGCAAAACAGACTTAAAATACTCCGTCATTTCTTGTTATAGAGACATAAGTAATATATCAATTGAAACTATAGGATGTCTTCTTTTATTTGTGTACAAAAACACAATGTTGTGCTTTTTGTAAAATAAAGAAAACTAACATGATGCGTGATCTCTCGTCTCCCTCTGACCGAAGTGCAATCTGATAGTTCTCAGAAAATGAACTGTAACTTAGTGAATACTAATGACAAAAAAATTAGAGTTATGTCTAAAGAAATGTTGAAATGGCAGGTTTTAAATTGTGCAAGTCAATAGCGCTAAAAACTAATTGTTGGGGCTGTGAGTAGCTACCTTTCCCCTGTAATACATCACAATGACCAAAAAAAATTTGTGAAAGGTAGCATACAAGAGAAAGAGACTTTTTGCTTTTTTTTTTTTTTTTTTTTTTTTTTTTTTACAGGTGCAGTAATTCCTACAAAATTGGCAGAAGGTTTAAACATCCCGTACAAGAAAACTAAACTTTGTTTAACTGGTGTAATAGGTGAAGATTCTGTTCCCTTTCGTGGGAACTATCGACGCTACGTCGAATGACGTGATGGGAACCCTCTGTGTTTTGTGTTCATGAAGCACCTCTGTATCAAACCAATGAGAAAGACATGACGTCAGAGGCGGGTGATGTCACGGATCAGGAAGCTATAAAGCATACCCAGAACAAAGCACGCTAGCTTCTGTTGTCTTCAGCAAGCGCTATCTGTATCTGTTTGTCTTATTTATTGTTGTATTGTCTACTCATACACATTGTGGTCTCTTTGTCCGAGGACAAGAGTTCCCAAGCACAATAAGACACGTATATATAAAAATGGTGGAAAAGCAGCAGCAGTTTAAAAAGTGTGCTTCTCCTTGCCCGCATTTCATTGTGGCAGGAGACACACATGAAATGTGCGTGAAATGCCTGGGGGTTGAGCATGCACAGGCGGCTCTCGAGGGAGCTGTCTGTGTACATTGCGAACGGCTCACCCTCAGAGTGCTGCGATCTCGCCGGGCGCTCTTTGAGGAGGGCACCGAGGCGAGTGTTCCCCGCGGGTCTGGTCCCGCTGCTGCCGAGGCACAGCGAAGGCTGCACTCGTGGGGTTCACAATTGGATCTAGTAGAGGAGGAAGAGACGGGCGCTGTCCTATCGCTTCCTTTACCTGCTAGACCCAGTGTCTCTCCTTTGGTGGCGGAAGCACGCGTAGCGGTTTCTTCCCCCCGAAGGGAGACACCGATGCTCAACATATCTTCCTCCGAGGAGGTTGATGCGGAAGGCATCGATGAGGAACCGCCAGCCTCATCCCCTGCATATGAGGAGCTTTTGGAGGTAGTGACCAGGGCAGTAGCAAAACTAAATATTGACTGGCCCGCGGAGAAAGCTGATGGTAAACCTAAAAGCAAGCTAGATGAAAGGTTTCTTCCCGCGCGGTCACTACCCCAGCGTCGGGGTCTGCCGTTCTTTCCCGACCTCCACACCGAGGTGTCGAGGTCGTGGAAGAGACCGGTCCAGTATCGACTATATAGCCCACAGACATCGCTGTATAGTAATATTGTTGGCTTAAAACAGCATGGCTATGGGGCGATGCCTCGGATCGAAGAGACGCTTGCCAGCCATCTCTCGCCCAAGTCCGCATCGTCCCTCAAGACCCCGACGTTGCCCACCAAGCTCCTAAAGACAACTTCTAGCTTGGTGGGCAAGGCTTATTCAGCAGCAGGTCAGGCGGCTGCATGCCTTCACACTATGTCCATCTTACAGGCATATCAAGCCGATCTGCTGGGGGAGATTGATGAGAGTGGGGAAGCGTCCTTTGAAGCGATTCACGAGCTAAGAAAGGCGACAGATCTAGCTCTCCGGGCCACCAAGGAGACGACCAAATCCATCGGCCGCTCTATGGCAGCCCTGGTGGCCACGGAGAGGCATCTTTGGCTCAACCTCTCTGACATCAAAGAGAGGGATAAGAGCGTGCTTTTGGACGCGCCGCTGTCTCCTGCTGGCCTGTTCGGCGACGCAATGTCAACTGTCGTCGACAGGTTTCAGGAGACACGGAAACAAACAGCGGCTTTTTTAAAAATCATTCCCCGCCACTCTCATCCCCCCGAGGCTGCTGGGCGGGAGCAGCCTCGGCCGACAGCCAGCTCCTCAGCGCACAGGGCGCAACAGAAGGCCAGTGTCGCCGCCCGCACTCCCCCACAAAGATCTTGGGGACCGGGTCGGGCGGCACAGGCAAAGCCTTCCGGAGGTAGGACGGATCTGAGGACCGTCATTATCTCCCGGAAGGCTTCAAAGAAGAGGTCCTGACATCTGTGATGCAGGATCTCTCGAGGGCAGCCCCCTCTGGGGGGATTTGGATATCGGGTCCTCCCCGGTGCCCTCAGGGGACCATTCTGTCAACCCTGCCACCCAGTGTGCGTCAGGGCACAGCGGTCTCCGCCGATCCTCCGAGGAGGGTCGGTCAGCACGTGATTCGTTTGTCTGCCGGTGCGCCGCGTCAGATAGACGAGCCAAGTGCTCAGAAAACACCAGAGACCAGTCTCGAGAGACTGGTTCCCTTAGTAGAATATTTGGAAGAATGGAAAAGTCTCCCGAACATTTTGAAGTGGGTGCTGCTCATGATAGAACAGGGGTACAGAATTCAATTCGGTTCTCGATCGCCCAAGTTCAAAGGGGTGCTTCCCACAGTGGTAACCCCAGAGCAGTCTCTGGTGATGGAACAAGAGGTTACAACGCTTTTGCAAAAAGGGGCTATAGAAAGGGTTCCCCCTCCCAGCAAGATGTCGGGCTTTTACAGCCGCTACTTCATTGTTCCGAAGAAGGATGGAGGGTTGCGTCCGACCATAGATTTACGTGTGCTAAATCGATCCGTAAAGAAGCTGAAGTTCAAAATGCTTACACTCAGACAGATCATCCCTCAGATCAGGTCCGAGGACTGGTTTGTAGCGATAGATCTGAAAGACGCATACTTTCATGTATCCATCCATCCTTCTCACAGGAAGTTCCTCAGGTTTGCTTTCGGGGGCGAAGCTTACCAATACAAGGTTCTTCCTTTCGGCCTATCTCTCTCACTCCGCACGTTCACGAAGTGCGTGGATGCAGCTCTGGCTCCGCTGAGACTCCAGGGCATCCGCGTGCTGAACTATATCGACGATTGGTTGATACTAGCTCAAACAGAACAATTGGCAGTTCAACATCGAGATGTTGTTCTGTCACACATGAAAAGGCTTGGGCTGAGGCTCAATGCCAAAAAGAGTGTGCTGGTCCCGAGTCAGGTTGCAAACTATCTAGGAGTAATCTGGGATTCCACCACGATGCAGGCACAGTTGTCCCCTGCTCGTGTGAGTTCCATTCTCGGGGCCGTGAATGGGGTGAAATTAGGCCAGTCACTCACTGTAAAACAGTTTCAGAGACTGTTGGGTCTGATGGCAGCCGCGTCCAACGTTATTACTTTTGGCCTCCTGCACATGAGACTCTTACAGTGGTGGCTCAGGACCAAGGGGTTTTCTCCGAGGGGAAATCCTTTTCGCATGATCAAAGTCACGCGGCGATGCCTTCGTGCTCTGGTCATGTGGAAGAAGCCTTGGTTCCTGTCCCAGGGACCCGTGCTGGGGACTTCTCGTCGTCGTGTAATGCTTACGACAGATGCTTCTCTCACGGGCTGGGGGGCGATCATGAGTGGTCGCTCAGCTCAGGGTCTTTGGGAGGACCATCAGCTCTCCTGGCACATAAATCGGCTGGAGATGATGGCGGTGTTTCTTGCACTGAAACACTTCCTCCCAGACCTGAGAGATCACCATGTGTTGGTCCGTACGGACAACACTGCAGTGGTCTCGTACATCAACCATCAGGGGGGTTTGCGGTCTCGCCCGTTATCCAAGTTGGCCAGTCGCATCCTCCTCTGGTCCCAGGGGAAGCTCCTTTCGCTGAAAGCAGCTTACATCCCCGGGCGGTTGAATGTGGGGCGGACGCTCTGTCGAGGCAGAGCGCCAGACCGGGGGAATGGAAACTTCACACCGAGGTGGTGGAGTTAATATGGAAAACTTTCGGTCGAGCTCAAGTCGATCTGTTTGCCACAGAGGAGTCAGCTCAGTGCCCTCTGTGGTATTCCCTACAGCACCCAGCACCTCTAGGGCTGGACGCTATGCTACAGACGTGGCCGAGGCTGCGTCTGTACGCATTTCCCCCAGTCTCACTGCTCCCGGGAGTTCTGGAGAAGGTCCGCCAGGAGAAGGCCGACCTAATATTGGTGGCCCCTTACTGGCCGACCAGAATATGGTTTTCAGACATAATGTCACTACTTCACGGCTCTCCCCTAGAGCTTCCTCTCAGACAGGACCTCTTGTCTCAAGCGGGCGGCACGATTCTCCATCCCCGTCCAGAAATGTGGAAACTGTGGGCCTGGCCTCTGAGGGGGCAAGGCTCATAGAATCTGGTCTCCCAACCGAGGTTGTGGAGACCATCCTTCACTCCAGAGCTCCCTCCACGAGGAAGTTGTACTCATATAAATGGAAATTGTTCACTACATGGTGTGGACAACGTAATTTGGACCCTGTCCAGTCTCCTATCCGCTATGTGCTACAGTTCCTTAAAGAAAAGTTTTCAGAAGGTTTAACCCCTTCAACACTGAAGGTTTATATTGCAGCCATTTCGGCTTATCATAACCCTGTAGGGGGTTCCTCGGTGGGCCGAGACCCCCTAGTTGTACGCTTCCTCCGTGGTGCACTCAGGTTGAGACCTGTGGTGCGCACAAAAACCCCGACCTGGGATCTGACTATTGTGCTTCAAGGGCTAGCCGAGGCTCCCTTTGAACCAATAGAAGATGTGTCAGATAAATTCCTGACACTAAAAACCATCTTTCTACTGGCCGTTTCTTCCCTAAAAAGGACCGGCGATCTACAAGCGCTGTCAGTCGCTCCATCATGTCTAGAATTCGCACCTGGTATGATTAAGGCCTTTCTACACACTAGACCGGGCTATGTTCCAAAGGTGCCATCGAGGGTCCCAGGTCCCATTATACTTGAAGCATTCTGCCCGCCTCCATTCACAAATCCAGATCAGGAAAAGAAAAATCTGCTTTACCCCGTGAGGGCACTGGATGCGTACGTCCACAGAGCTGCCCTGTGGAGGAAAACAGATCAATTATTTGTGTTATGGGTCCCCTAAGAGAGGGGGCCCAGCATCCAAGCAGAGGATGAGTAAGTGGGTGGTTGAGGCCATCTCACTAGCATATGAAACAGTGGGACGCCCATGTCCCCTGATTGTGCGCACTCATTCCACGAGAGGTATGGCTGCATCTAAAGCTCTCTTGTCAGGAGTCTCTCTGGACGACATATGCGGTGCGGCTGGATGGTCATCCCAGCACACCTTCATTAGATTTTATAATCTCAACCTAAATGTTACTCCGGGTGCCAGAGTTCTACAAGATAACAGCCAGGCACTCAGAGAGACGGCGTAGTTGGGATAGCGTTCCCATCACGTCATTCGACGTAGCGTCGATAGTTCCCACGAAAGGGAACGTCTCGGGTTACGAGTGTAACCCCTGTTACCTGAGTAAGGGAACGAGACGCTACGTCACGTTGCCGTACCTCCTACATACCTGGAGCGCTTGCTTCAGACTTATTACAGAAGCTAGCGTGCTTTGTTCTGGGTATGCTTTATAGCTTCCTGATCCGTGACGTCACCCGCCTCTGACGTCACGTCTTTCTCATTGGTTGGATACAGAGGTGCTTCACGAACACAAAACACAGAGGGTTCCCATCACGTCATTCGACGTAGCGTCTCGTTCCCTTACTCAGGGAACAGGGGTTACACTCGTAACCCGAGACGTTTTGTATGAAACCCCGTCCATGGAGGTACAGCTAGGCCCAAAGACTCTGACTACAAAATTGCTATGTGCTCCATTAAATACAAGTGCAATCCTAGGCATGGATCTACTGAGACAAGTGCATCTAACTTTAGACCTGTCCTCAGAATCTGCTAGCATAAAAATTTCCTCAGCACAAATTTCTACTATTAATGAAATCACTCCTGAGTATGCTTTCTTACAGAATCATCCAATTTGGGCTAAAGACAAGGATGATTGTGGGTTTTTGACAGGTGTAGAACTGGTCAAATTGACAGGAACTCCACCTCCCTTTACCAAACAATATCTGATCAATAAGGAAGCTATACAGGGAATCAAACCTATTGTAGAAAAATTGCTAAAGCAAGGAGTGCTAGTTAAGACCAACAGTCCCTGTAACTCACCCATATGGCCCATCAAGAAATCCAATGGGACATGGAGACTCACCATAGACTACAGAGTAACTAATAAACATATTGATAAAATCACCCTCCTAGTAGCAGATCCATCAACAATTTGTAATGGCCTACCATTAGATTGTAAGGTTTTTCAGTAATTGATATGTCTAATGGATTCTTTTCTGTACCATTGCACTCTGACAGCCAGACATGGTTAGCTTTCACAGTTGACTATGAGCAATACCAGTGGACACGGTTACCACAGGGATTTCAGAATTCCCCAACTATATATCATCAGGCTGTCAGACGTGATTTGTGTGACCCAGAATGTCCAGTCAAACAGTCCACTATGATTCAATATGTTGATGATATTTTCATTGCCTCCACGGATCACGAGGTACATCAAACTGAATTGGCAGCATTGTTGGACTATTTGCAGAAAAGAGGACACAAATGCAGCTGTCACAAAGCTCAAATTGCTAAAAACCAAGTCACATTTCTGGGTCAAACAATTGGTGCAGGAAATAGATCCATTACACAGGATCGAGCTGCTTCAGTCAAAGCCATACCTCCACCTACTAACATTAAAACACTCAGATCATTTTTAGGAACAGCAGGTTACTGTAGACCTTGGATTGAAGACTATGCCTCGATTTCTCAGCCACTCTATGACTTGTTGAAAGGCCAGGTTAAAGATTCTGATACTGTTTGTATGGAAGAAATTCATCTCAAAGCTTTCAATGATTTGAAGAGAGCACTATGTCAAGCACCAGCATTAGAAATTGCACAAACTGATAGGCCCTTTGTGCTTTATGTCCATGAACACTTAGGCTTTATGACTGCATGTCTAATGCAAGATCATGGGGGCAGTTTACGCCCCATTCATTACTATTCTGGTAAACTTGACATAGTCGCTCAAGGGATGGGCCCATGTCTTAGAGCAGTGCAGGCAGTTCATCTAGCTCTTCAGGCTTCATCAGTAATGGTATTAGGACAGACAGTAAATGTAAGATGGCCTCATACAGTGTCCGCACTAATGAATCAAGCAAAAGTCACTTCTGTTACCACCTCTCGTTGGGGAAATTGGTTAACAACTCTCACAGCCCCGAACATTGTTTTACAGTGTGCGCCAGTCACCAACACATCCTCATGTATTATGTCTGCAATGACTGAAGTTGTGTTAGAGGATGAAGGAGAAATGACTCACGATTGTGTTACACTTACATTTGCAGCTACGAGTGAAATAAAAGAAACTCATATAGAAAATGCAGAATTGGAGTTGTTTGTTGATGGTTCAGCTCAAGTTATTAAGGGTAACAGACGAGCAGGCTATGCAGTAACTTCCATCACTGAAGTGGTAGCTTCAGGTCGACTTCCAGATCATTTTTCAGCTCAAGCTGCAGAACTGGTAGCCTTAACACTCTGAGGTCTGAAAACGCGTCGGCGCGTTTTGCAGTTTTTTTTTCACATTGCAGCAAAACAGACTTAAAATACTCTGTCATTTTTTGTCATAGAGACATAAGTAATATATCAATTGAAACTATAGAATATCTTCTTTTATTTGTATACACTCAGAGTAAAAGCACAATGTTGTGCTTTTTGTAAAATAAAGAAAACTAACATGATGCGTGATTTCTCCTCTCCCTCTGAACGAAGTCCAATCTGATAGTTCTCAGAAAATGAACTGTAACTTAGTGAATACTAATCACAGAAAAATTAAACTTATGTCTAAAAAAAACGTTAAGATGTCAGGTTTTAAATCATGTAAGTCAAATCGAAAACAAACCTTCTGTGTTTATGTAATCTGTATGAAAGAGAGCCATGTCAGAAGTCCGTGATTCAGCTCATTATCTGCTAATGCGGCCACGCCCACAGAGCCAGCGCTATTCAGACGCAAATTCAGAGGCAATACATGCATTCATTGTCTCAATCGTGTATTTATTGTCTTGAAAAGTGTTTATCTGGATGTAAAAGTCATGGTTAGGGAGCTCTAGAAGACATGCAGTTAGTTCCTGTTTTCTTTTCTTCTATAGATGAATTTTAGATGAGTTTTTGTTTCTTTAGCGCCCTCCGGCTGCAGTATGAATTGGAAACTCCATTCATGGAATAGCCTCTTCTTCTTTTAGATGAATTTGTGGACTAAAAATGCACAGAGAGCGCCCTCCGACTTCAAGGATGAATTGAAAACACCAGCGCTCATAGTAATGACAATGAATATTAAATAAATATAACTACTCTGTATAGAAAATTGACATAAGCATATGAGAATCCAATATTTCTCCAAATGTGCATGCTTTTAAACTAAAAGCCTATATTCAGACTCTTTGCATCACAGAAATACATTATATTTTAAAGTATAATATAAAACCATTACTTTATATTGTAATAATATTTTTCTGTATGTTTCATATATCATGATGAGCTTGAGACATCACAGAAGGTTTTTTTCACAGCCTACCTGACTGAAATGCCTCATTAATATGCAAGTCATTTCAGCTCATTACTATCCAATTCTTTTGTCTTCTCAGGTGAGAATGGCCCATTTTCAGTGGTGATTCACGCCTCCATGCATACTGTGTTTCTTGGCAAAAAGTGTCTTACAAAAACTAAATCAATATATTGTTTTATATGAAGGAGTAGGCAGCATAATTTTTACATAATTTTGAAGCAAAAACTCTAGTTTACAACCTCCAATACCCAGAAGTCTTGTGAACACAGATTTACTATACTTTTTTTGGCCTTATTTCAGTGGCTTAAGTTTTCTGTTTTTTCAATAACCACGCATAAACATTATTCCTTCAAAAACACAAACATGTACATACATGTTCCTCACATATTATTGTAGCCTAGTTTGTGCTGAATACAGTGTAATGACACTTTTGTCATTTATATGTTTATGAACAACTGAAAAAAGCACAAATGTCAGGGCATGTCAAAACTTCTCCAGGCCCCAAATCAGCCTCAGACTCCAGAGGGTTAACTAGAGCATGCACGCTAGCTTCAGGATCGGTAGCAAATATCTACACTGATTCCAGGTATTCTTTTGGGATAGCTCATGATTTTGGTGTCATTTGGCAGAGTAGACAATTTCTAACTTCTGCTGGATCCCCCATTAAGCATGCTGGATTAGTGAAAGATCTAATGTTTGCCATGAAACTTCCAAAGAAATGAGCGGTGATCAAAGTGAAAGCACATCTCACATCTAATACTACGGAAGCTAAAGGTAATGCTCTTGCTGATGTAGCTGCTAAACAGGCTTGTTATTATGCAACAGTACAAGTATGTTCAGGTAGTACTGCACAGAAGACAATTCTGCCTCCTGAATCAATAATTGATCTGTACAAAGACGTTCCTCTATATGAAGCATGGACATGGTTAGACAAAGGAGCCACAGCGGATTCATCTGGTTGCTGGACCAAAAGGGGCAAGTATGTCGCTCCCGAATCACTGCTGCCATATTTGGCTCAACAAATACACAATTTGGGTCACAGTGGTCCAGCAACGATGAATCACAGGTTCTCAAATCAATGGTGGAATCCAAAATTCAGAAATGTACCTACCAAAACAGTCAAAAGATCAAGACAAGTTCTCAAGATGGATAGAAGCTTATCCAACAGGGCGTGCTACAGCTGCACATACTGTTAAATGTCTTGTCACTGATTTCATTCCCAGATGGGGATTGCCAGATTACATTGACTCAGATCAAGTAGGACTGAGCCCTCGTGAGATTATTACAGGGCACCCAATGCAGATGCAAGGTGTGATTGATCTTAGAAATGCTGACGTACACATTGCCTCAGATGCTCTGATCACTTCATGTGAAAACCTCACAAAGGCAGTACAGAGTGCCAGAGAGAGAGAGTTGAGTCGTGTTGGCCGACTCCACCAGAAGGTGGACACACGATCATCCCAGGTCAGTGGGTCATGATAAAGTCATTCTGAAACAAGCCGTTAGAGCCTAAGTGGCACGGACCACATCAAGTGATGCTGATTACAGCTGCTGCAGTGTTGTGTCAGGGAAGGAAAACCTGGACTCATGTGTCACACTGTAAAGTTGTTCCCCCACCTACAGGGATAGGATAGGACACACGGACCAGTGAGGAGCCCGGGAAAGAACCGAATGCAACAGGCATCGGGGGCCAATCCTGCGGTGAAGACTACCTCATAGGCCTTCCCCCACCCACTAGTCCATCCTTACCTCACTGTTCTTTAGGTGTCACAGGAATTAAGAAATAAGGAAAGAAGGAACAACAATAGCAGACTCAGATTGAACAGAGGATACAACCCTAGTGTTTGCAGACTTTTGCAACACATACTGCTCTGTTGTCTTTAGTTTTTTTTCTTACTCTGTGCAGATACCACTTGATAGCTGCCCGAGACCCATACGCACTGACCTCCTGACCTGCGTATGAAGACAACTAGACCCACTACCGAGTCAACTGTCACGGAAGAAAGAAAAAAAACAACGCAGAGAATCACATACGGGAACTTCAGTCATCCATCAACATGATCAAGATTGCCATACTAGTAATCATCATGGACATCGCACAAAGTGTAGACTCCAGAAACAACATATTCTTAGAGTTGATGAATATGTCAAGAAATGCCTTGTTTGCTGGAAAGAACGTTTGCATGTCACACCCACCTTCAGTAGGAGCAAGAATCCCATGGGTGGCACACCCCATCTCCAACTGTGACACATGTACCTTATTTGAAGTTCATACCTGTGGAATATACAACAAGAGTACATGTCACAACATCACAACTCCTCCAGCTTCTCCATGTTGCATTCCTGGATTACCATCCTGCAACCTAACTTCAGCTACTCCCAACATGACAGATCTACTCTTGCCAATTACTTTTCCTTGGTGCGTGGAAAATTATGTTTCAGCCTCAACTCTTTGGGTGAAATTCCTCGTGAACGTTGCAACCTTGTAGTCGAAAAGAGAACAGAATCCCATGTGGACATTACTCCATCAGCAGGGAGAGAGAAAAGGACTTAGAAGGCTGTCTCCACCGGACACCATCTCTCCCAAAACTCTTTGCAATAAATCAGTGGTGTATGATTCCTCCACCGACTGGCACCTTTTGGTTATGTGGAACTTCTGTCTACAACATCCTACCCAGCCAATTCAACGGCAGGTGCACCCTGGTTTATGTTCTACCAGCTATTAGAGAAAATACACACTCCACCCCAAGCTCTCCACATCTATATAATTCAGCTCCTACCACAAACAAAGAAGATGGCTGCATTCCAGGACTCAATTGTGCTCAAACATGGTGGTCAAGAACTCTTGGTGCAAGCCCTCGATCAAGTCAGAAGCTTATCGAACTCTGTACAGAAACTTGCCAATGATACGGCTTTGGCTCTAGGTAACATTACAGACACTCTCGCTTCGCACAAGATAATTATCTTACAGAACAGAGTGGCCTTGGATTACATTCTTGCAACGCAAGGGGGAGCATGCACCATTATCGGACCTGAGTGCTACACCGGGTTAATGGATCCAACAGAGAACTTGAACAAAATCCAACAAGACATTTTTGATCTTTCAGCAAAATTACACCAGATGACTGAAGATAATTCTTCATGGTTCGGAAACCTGTTATGTAAACCTTGGCTGTGGATCAAGGAAATAGCAATTCTGCTGTTGTTTTTCCTACTAGTTTACTATCTATGCGTCCACAGTATCAAGTGTTTCATTCAACAAATGACCCCCACTCATCACGAGGAAATGACTGTTCCAACCAGAAAAGACTATTACCCGTAATAACTACAAGGGCCCTAGCTGCATGTTTGTTTCTGTGTCAACATGCCATTCATCATTAAAGACAATCAACACAGAGCAAGTGCTATGTGCCTGTAACGATCATAGGTTACAAGAATGAAACTTTTAAGGGAACTAACTCTCAAAGGGGGAACTGTGGGATTACAAATTTGTTCTATGTTATATCTAGGTTCAAATGTAATAGTATATGAACTGAAAACTTTATGTATATTGTGTTTTCCATTTTGAGGTAAAGATAATGACAATCTAAAGGAGATCAAGGCAGGCAGCCCAGGTGTCTGAGACTCTAACCTTTTGTCTCATGCACTTCCTAACCATTTGGCATGACAAGCTCAAGATACAGCTGTCCTTTTGTCTCTATGATAATGTAAAGGTATGGGTGATACTGTCAGACTGATTGGATTAGCACCGATGCATTTGAATGACACAATTATGCTGATTAGATCATGGCTGGGCTCCACCTCTACTCTATGTATCCCTCCCCCTTGAATGTATATGAACTACCAAGTACACTGCTTGAGTTAGGCTTGGATGACTACAGCGACACACACAGCGCATTTCTCAATAAAGAGTAACTTCTGCTTGAAAGATATCCCAACGTCTCCTGGTCTCTGCTTTGACGAGGGAAAAGGTTTCCAACAGTATATACATGTTCCTCACATATTATGGTAGCCTAGTTTGTGCTGAATACAGTGTAATGACACTTTTGCCATTAATATGTTTATGAACAACTGAAAAAAGCACAAATGTCAGGGCATGTCAAAACTTCTCCAGGCCCCAAATCAGCCTCAGACTCCAGAGGGTTAAATATGTCCAATCCAATCTATCGAATGCCTTTTCCGCATCTAAAATAAGTAACATTGAGGGAGTTTTTTTTTTTTTTGTTGCCTCAATCATCTGTATAATTAGAGCTCTTGTAACATTATCAGTACCTTGGCGTCCACTAACAAATCCTGTGTGATCTGGCTTTACTAATTTTTTTATATGCATTTGAATCCTGTCTGCTAAAATCCAGGTTAAAATTTTTAGTTATAGGCTTATAGGCCTATAACCTGTACACTGAGTGGGGTCTTTCCCGGCTTTTATCACTGTTATCACTGCCTCAGCCCATGATTTTGGAGGATCTCTTTTCTCTAATGCGTAATTATACGTTCGACACAGAATTGGGGTTAATTAATTTATGAACACTTCATAAAATTTGCCAAGGTCATTCCAGCCTCTTTATTTCTTTCTCTATTTCCAATCATTTAAGTTCCCTTTGCTTTTTTATTCTGGATGTAAGTGCAATAATCTTTCCTCTTATTGCTGCTTTAGCTGCATCCCACAACATAGAGGGAGAAACAGATCCATTATCATTTATTTTAATATAATCATCCCATTCCTTCTGTATTTCCATTTTGTATGTTTCATTGCTCAATATTGAGATATTTAGTCTTCAGTATTTAACTGTATATAACAGTATATAACTGTTTTGTTGCCCCACATTTAGTTTTAAAACAACTGATCTGACACAGTAATTGCTAAAGAAGATTAAAGAAACTAATCCAACGCCGTGGTATAATGAGCACACTCGGGCTCTAAAATCAGCTGTTAGAAAAGCTGAACGTAGTTGGAAGAAAACAAAACTAGAAGTTTTTCACCTTTCGTGGAAAGAAAAAATGATTGAGTACAGAACGGCTATAAGAAATGCTAGATCTACTTATTTTCAAATCTCTTAATAGAAAACAAACATAATCCTAGGTATTTATTTGACACAGTGGCTAAATTAACTAGAAACAGAGATTCAACTGCTGACGTTTCCATAGAGCACAGCAGTAATGACTTTATGAACTTCTTTACTTGCAAGATTGATAATATTAGAGAGAAAATTAAAAACATGCAACCGTCTACAGTTTCGCTTCAGACAGTGCACTGTAGTGTCCCTGAGGTAAAACTAGAATCATTCGCCGCTATAGGAGAGGAAGAATTATCTAAACTTATCAAATCATCAAAATCAACGACATGTATGTTAGACCCAATGCCGACTAAACTACTGAAAGAAATGCTTCCAGAGGTCGTAGGTCCACTTCTTGATATAATTAATTCATCGTTAATACTAGGATACGTGCCAAAAACCTTTAAGCAGGCTATTATTAAACCTCTTATTAAAAAACCTCAACTAGATCCGAGAGATTTAGTAAATTACAGGCCAATCTCGAATCTACCTTTTCTGTCAAAGATACTAGAAAAGGCAGTTTCAACACAACTGTGCTCCTTTTTAGAAAGAAATGGAATCTGTGAGGATTTCCAGTCAGGATTTAGACCATACCATAGTACTGAGACTGCTCTCGTTAGAGTTACAAACGATCTACTCCTATCATCCGATCGTGGCTGTATTTCTCTATTAGTGTTATTAGATCTCAGTGCTGCTTTTGACACTATCGATCACAACATTCTTTTAAAAAGACTTGAAAACTATATTGGCATTAGTGGAATTGCTTTGGCATGGTTCAAATCGTACTTATCTGACCGTTATCAGTCTGTAGTAGTTAATGAAGAGATGTCGTATCGATCACAAGTTCAATATGGAGTACCACAAGGCTCAGTACTAGGACCGTTGCTTTTCACTCTGTACATGCTGCCCTTAGGAGAGATAATTAGGAAGCATGGTGTTAGTTTTCACTGCTACGCTGACGATACTCAGCTCTATATTTCCTCGCACCCTGACGAAACCTACAAATTCACAAAACTAACAGAATGCATAGCTGACATTAAAAACTGGATGACAAGAAATTTCTTATTATTAAATTCAGAAAAAACTGATATCCTAATCTTTGGACCAAAAACTTCCTCACGAAAAAACCTTGAATACTCTCTAACACTTGACGGATGCTCCATTAAACCTTCGTCCTCAGTTAGGAACTTGGGTGTGCTCTTCGATACCAATCTTTCATTTGAAAGTCATGTTTCTAGTATCTGTAAAACCGCCTTCTTCCATCTAAAAAATATATCTAAATTACGACATATGCTCTCAATGACAAATGCGGAACAGTTGGTTCATGCATTCATGACCTCAAGACTAGATTACTGTAACGCTCTACTGGGT
Source organism: Megalobrama amblycephala (assembly GCF_018812025.1). Lineage (NCBI taxonomy): Eukaryota > Metazoa > Chordata > Actinopteri > Cypriniformes > Xenocyprididae > Megalobrama > Megalobrama amblycephala. The sequence goes on along the minus strand of NC_063057.1, from coordinate 31,114,771 downwards.
GGTTGTTCTGCTCGGCTTTTAAACAGACTACAGTTGGTCCAAAATGCGGCAGCTAGAGTTCTTACTAGAACCAGAAAGTATGACCATATTAGCCCAGTTCTGTCAACATTACATTGGCTCCCTATTAAACATCGTATAGATTTTAAAATCTTGCTACTTACTTATAAAGCTCTAAATGGTTTAGCTCCCCAGTACCTAAGTGAGCTCTTAATGCATTATAGTCATTCACGTTTATTGCGATCTCAGAATTCAGGCCAGTTGATAATACCCAGAATATCAAAATCAACTGAAGGCGGCAGATCCTTTTCCTATTTAGCACCTAAACTCTGGAACAATCTTCCTAGCATTGTTCGGGAAGCAGACACACTCTGTCAGTTTAAATCTAGACTAAAAACACATCTCTTTGCTCTTGCATACACATAACACATTATCAATACATTAACATTTTTCAAATCCGTTAAAGGATTGTTACGCTGCAATAATTAGGTCGGCCGGAACCGAGAACATTTCCTATAACATAGGATATACCTGTACATCAGAATAAGAATGGCATCTACGCTAATATCTGTCTCTCTGCTTATCCCGAGGTTTGCCGGGTGCTGGATCCAGGCCGTATCCAGATCAGATGGAGAACCTGTGTCTGGACCTGACTACAACGTAGCCCAGGAGACAATGGGCCTACAGATCCAGTTCTGGCTGCATCTGTAATTCAGATTTTTAATCCCCGTATCCGCTTACATATATTTATATATAATCTATTTTTAATCTCTATAATAAAAATGTATAATTCAGATTTTGATCTCCATATCCATTTACATATATTATATATATCTTCCAAGGGTTTTTTTCCCTCCTAGGACTTTTTTCCCACGCTGGGTTTTCTCCTGGGGGGTTTTTTCCACCCCTGGGAGTCAGCCGACATTGGCTTAATATAGCACCATCTTGTATATGTTACATATTACCACGCTTGTTTGTACAGCTTATTTTTAACCACTTCCCTTTTTTCTGTGCTTCTAATATGTAAAGCTGCTTTGAAACAATTACCAATTGTAAAAGCGCTATATAAATAAATTTGACTTGACTTGACTTAATTGCTGATCTGACACAGTAATTGGCTCTATATTGCACTCCAATGCTCTATGCACTTCATTTTTTGAAATGCAGAAAAAATTAGTCTAGAATAGCTCCCGTGTGTTGGTGACATAAATGTAAAATCTTTTTCTTTTGGATGAAGGTATCTCCAAATGTCAACCAACCCTAGCTCTTTCATCATTCCCAAAGCTGTATTTGTTTTATGAGACTGGGGTCTCTTTTCTAATGGCAGCCTGTCCATGTTCGGATTTCAGACACAATTGAAGTCTCCACCTATCACTAAAAACCCCTCTGCTTTATCTGCCACAAGTGTGGAGATTTTCTTTAAAAAACATGGGCAATCTTCATTCGGTGCATATAAATTTAAGAGTTATTCTAATACCCCCAACTGTCCCCACAACCATGACATATCTGCCATTTTTATCCTTAATCAATTTTTCATCTGTAAAATAGACAGCCTTACCAACAAGAATGGCCACCCCCCTGATCCACCCATTCTCGTTTCAACTTTAAATGTTCTCCGTCTGAGAGATGAGTCTCTTGTAACATGGCGATACCACACTTTAATGTCTTAAGGTGATTCAGTATTTTTTTCATCTTTACTGGGCTACCTAGTCCCTTCACATTGTAGCTAAAACAAGTTAGAATTTCCATGGTTATTAAAAAAAATAAATGCCTTCTTACATTGCCACTTTGGGCTGGTCACATACCAAAAACAATTATCTCGCAATTATTGAGCCTATTTAAGTGTACATTAACATTTTCCGCTGTCAAGGAATAGGGAACAATGAACTTGAACGTCAGATTGAACTTCACATCCAGCTGTTTGCACTTTGCATAAAACGGATTCGTCAGAACAAAAATTAAAAAAGGCAAACAGTTCCTGATTGAAAGTGGGGAGAGAGTGGGGGGAAAAGAATGCTTTGCCTGTATGCGACCGTGCCATTGGAATAGCTCCTTTGGGGTGGTCGCAGCCCAACGAGCAAGTGTCGTCCACTCATTAAAGGTTTTATGTCTACCATTATAGAAAAAAAAATAAAAAATTTACCAGTCCTAATGTAGTCACAGTATAAATGTCAATCTCAATACAGTCTCTATTACAACCCTCCCGTTAACATCCTTGAGTTCTTACCTCGATTTCATGGCGAAGGGGAGGGGGAAAGAAGCAATAATTATAGATCTTGCTTGCATTTGTTCATCAAAACAATATAGCTAGCTATATCATCTACTCAGGGAAGAAAGCTCTAACATCCGTGTCTGACAGCGTTGCTTGATTAATCTGGCAGTGGCCTCCTCTCCACGTCTGTCACAGGGCTTTTGATAGCTCCATCTCCAATGCGTCGCATTTCCCCATTTGCGTCTTGACACCGAGCTCCTGTAGTGTTGGCAGGGCATCCGCCAAAGTAGAGAAAGTTTTGTCACCTGTATTCAGGCTGATCTTCAGTTGTGCAGGGTAGAAACTTTGTGCTGTACTGTCCTTCTTCTTGAGTTGTCTGATCATGTCTCGCACCTGAGCCCTTCTCTGCAAATCTGGGAAGTAGTCATTGTCGAAATAAATTTGCTTGTTATTATACATGACTTGTTTTTGTACCCAGGTCTGGCGCAGAATCGCTTCTTTCACTGTAAAATCGTGAATTTTACTACTAATGATCTGGGTGCTTCCATTTCTTTTGGCTTGGGAGCCAAAGCACTGTGAGCCCTTTTGATCTTCATGTCTATGTCAGGGAGAAAGTTGAAGTGAGTAGGTCTGTAACAAAATCAACTGGATTTTTCCCTTCTTCATTGTTTTCAGGCACTTGGTAGATTCTCAAGTTATTTCGTTCCACCTTTCATTGCAGCAGGTATTGGATTGCCCTTCCATGAAGCAATACGGAATCCTCACTGTTGCTAATACACTCCTCAGCCTCCATGATACACGATTGCAACTTTGTTATCTGATCTTTCGATTCTTGTTTCTAGTCTTGTCATCGACACTTTTGTACCAATGTGACCCTGCTGATTTCCTTTTGTAGTTGTTTAAATTCACCAACCAGATCCACAATGGCTAACTCGGTGCTAGCCCGTGTCTGGATAGGGCTTGGAGACCGTTTTCTTCCATCTCTCTCTCTCAAATTATCATGTTTTGTCCCACTTGTTCACTTGTTGTCACGATTAGCACACAACCAAAGCTAAACGGAATGTGAAGCACAAATTGAAGAGCGTTCTCTCCTCTCAGTTCACACTAAGCTAAACTGAGATAAAGATGTCTGGTGGCTCACAGAGCCAAAGATGATGTTTTTGAGAGAGGCGACATAGAATGCATGTTTGTTAATATTAATTCTTCATCTGTCCAGAAAATAAAGAGCCAGCCATAGGAGTTTGGTGTCCATTTGATCTATGCACACACACAATGCAGAGCCAACGTGCCATTACGTGGGACCAGTTACAATAGCAACTCGAGTCAGAACAGTCTGAAAGCTCTAGAAGTAGCAGCATTCAGAAATTTAGTCTCCGTATAAGAAGAATAAAAACCTTAAGTAGCAGATCATTAAGTTTAACTTTTTCAAGCCAACTTAAAAATTTGATTTACAAAGTTTTTAGTTGGTTCTTACTTTCCTGAAACTTTTTTTTTACTTCTGTAATTTTACCTCTCAATCTTGGATGTTTTTAATTGGCTTTCAGTGAAAAATAATCATATTTATCCCTTAGTATTAGAAGATATACTGTTTTTGAAGAATATGTTGAATCCTCAGTTCAAAATAACACATATTTCTATTTTTCTTTTTTTATATTTCTATTTCAATCTTTCAATTCATCAAAAATTCTGGATAAAAAACACCTCTACACGTTCCCCATTTTTATTTTACATTTTAAAATATATTCAAGTAGAAAATAGTTCTTTAAAATCAAAGGGATATTTCACAATACTACTGTATTTTTGATCAAATAAATGAAGTCAATGTTCAATATATCAGTAGTGTCTAAGTACAGTTTACCAGATATCCTGTGCAAATCATCATTTACATGATCAGATATAAAACTCTTCTGTCATGTTTTCTTTCTCCTTTTACAGGAAGAACATGAACACACTCAGTGAGTTTTTCTGCTTATTTTCTTAGTGACTTACATTGTAGGAAGTCGTTCCTGGTCCTGGGAACAATCTTGGTGAAAGTGACTGTGGAAATCAACAGACATGAAGAGTGTGATTATCATGTCAAGAGAAAATGATTCTGCATCCGTTCCTAAGACATTTCTAATATGATCTTCTACATGATATGAGATGATGGAGGATCATTTCTGAGAGCAGATGAATCTCCAGGACTTTACCTCTGTCAGAGATCTTCTTGAGCTCCTCTTTGCAGAAATCCTCCACTTTGTCTCTCAGCTGATGAACAGATTTTTTCATGACATCAAAAGAGGAGAGAGAACTGAATGGATCGTCATTTACATCTCTAGATTCAGGAGGAGCTGAGAGAGACTGGAAACTCTACAGAAAACAGAAATCAAAGCACATCATCTCCACACTTCAGCCAATAACCTGCACTACTGTCAGATTTGAGCAGCTCTTGTTGATCTTTAGCAACTTTCCTCAATCCAGCCCTTTCACTGCATCAGATTCATTCTTCTCATATTCATTATATCATGTTAGAGCTATAAGTTCTAGCGTTTGACACTTAAACTATGTGTGAACCTTCTAGTAAAACACTTGATGATCAGACAACATAAATGAAACAGATCAAGCGTATCAATGGCGTCACATGACAGGGTTGAGTAGATTTGAACAGGAAAAGCAGTTCAAAGGCAACAAGTAAATTGACTATTATTTATAACTTTTGAGCAGTTAGTGGCTCTGAAATTCACAAGAACTCTTAGGACACGATCCCAAGGTCAGGTTTTGTGGTTTAAATACACTGAAGCATTGCTAATATACAACCTCACTTACTGTTTGAGGACCTCACTGTCAAATTCATTGATGTGTTCATGAAAATTACTATAAAAAAAAATTCAGTTTGAAGATTATCTGATTTTGGTAAACATTACTCAACACTTCAGTCAACGGCTCATTCTGATCTCATGAAATGTTTCTCTGTGAGTCTCTTGCTCAAGTCCACTATGATCCTGTTCTTCTAGATCTCTGTTACCTGCAGGAAATGGATGTGATCCTGTGTGTGTGAAAGCTGCTCCAGTTCAGCATCTCTCCTCCTCAGATCATTGATCTCCTGCTCCAGTCGCTCCAGTCGTCCTTCAGCTCGACTCACTGCACCCTTTTCCTGATCTCTTCTCTCAATGGAGCGGATGAGCTCAGTGAAGATCCTCTCACTGTCCTTCACTGCTGTCTGTGCAGAGCGCTGTTAGGACACACATCACAATCACACAGTGGCCTCAGTGAGTCCTGACTGAGACTTCTCAAACTTCCCTTCTTCTCCAGACTCACCTTATGAGACTTCACAGCCTCTCTCAGCTGCTGAAGATCTTTCTCTCTCTGCTGGATCCTCTGCTGGAACGACCTCTGCGTCTCCTTCAGCTGGTGCTAAAGGACAAACCAATAACAGGAGATACATCACATAAATCATCAAGTAAACAGATATGAATCCAGTATCAGTAAAGTGGTGAGACTGAGAGGTTAAAGATCTTGCATGGTAAGTTTATAGGTTCAATCATAAGTGTCAGCATTATTTCATCAATGCCTAGTTTTATAGGGATAGTTCACCCAGAAATGTAAATTCTTTCAGTGTTTACTCATCCAAACTTGGGATTGATATGATTTTCTCTTGCATAACACAAAAGAAGATATTCTGAAGAAGCCCAAATCAAATATGGTGACTCATCAATAACATCAAACCTCAATGGCAGATGCATGTCACATGACTAAATATGCCACCATATTTGATTTTTCTTGTTGCTTCAGAAGACTTAAGCTCTGTCCCAAATGGCACCCTAAACCCTCATGGTCTTTCTCTGAGTTTGCACTTTCGTGACGTAATGCCACTTTGACTACCAGGTAAAGTCCTCTGCGTAGCTTACAGACTTGCGAGCTCAGCTGAAGTGTGCATCGGGGGCGCTCGCGAGCACCATTCTGAAACCTAAAATGATGAATGGGACACCCTACAAAGTGCATAGAAGTGTGACATTTGGGATTCAGCCTTAGATTACCCCCATTGGAGTGTGGGTTTCTTTTATGCTACTTTAATGTCCTTTATGAAGATTGAAACTTTTGGACCCTCCTGACTTTCAATATACGGACAAATGAGACATTCCTTAAAATACCTTCTTTTGTGTTCCTCAGAAAAAAGAAAGTCACAATAGTTTGGAAGAACATGAGTAAATGACAAATGTTATTTTTTGGGTGAACTACTGATTTAAAGGGGTCATGTTATGTTTTTTTCCCCATGTTCCATCTTTCTTTAGTGTGTGATACTGTAGTTTGAGCGTGAAAAATCTGTCGGGAAATTTGTGTTACATTTATGTGCTATTTTTATAATTAATTAATTATTTAGCTATGATTGTACAGCACATTGTTCAATCAGCAAATCCTGTTTTAATCATGCTTTATAAATAAACACAAACAGTACTTTTAACACTATCCCTCAACACCTCAGTCTTTCGTTGTGTTTTCACCATTATTAAAATGACTGCTTTCTGAACCATTAAGTTACAAACATAGGTTTGGGAGGAGTCTAATCATTCAGTCCTGTCAATCATCATTATGAACGTATATAAGCAGCAGTCATTGCACCATCCCAGCGACAATTCTTCCGGCATCCCTCCACCTCCCCATCACTTTAAGTACCCCTTTAAGTTCATACCTGTTTCTCTGTCCTCTGTGCTGCAGCTGATACAATGTCGTGGTTTTTATGTTCATCCATACACAGCACACATATACACTTCTGATCAGTGCGGCAGAAAACCTCAAGGATCTTGTCATGTTTCTGGCAGATCATCTCCTGCAGTCGTCCAGTGGCTTCAGTCAGATTGTGTCTCTTTCTTCTGAACAAACTCTCATGTTGTTCAAGATGATTCTGACAGTAAGACTCCAGACACACCATACAGGACTTGACGGCTTTGTGTTTTCTTCCAGTACAGACGTCACACTGCACATCTCCAGCTCCAGCGTAACAGTCAGCAGGAAGTTTACGCTTCTTCAGTTTCTCCACCACTTCAGCCAGCATGGTGTTTTTAGCTAAAGCAGGTCTTGGACTGAAGGTCTGTCTGCACTGAGGGCAGCTGTAGACTCTCTTTTGATCCTCCTGATCCCAGCAGCCATTAATACAGATCTTACAGTAACTGTGTCCACAGGGAATGGCCACTGGATCCTTCAGGAGATCCTGGCACACTAGACACAGGAACTCATTCTGATCCACTGAAATTCTGGCTTCTGCCATTTTACTGCATGAATACAGAGACACAAACACCAAAGATCAACTACACTTCAGTTTCCTGTTTCTGTGTTTGAGTGACGTGTGCAAAATGATGTAATGTCATGCCATGCCTGTTTTGGATTGTGTTTTGCTACTTTCTTTTAATAGACTGCACTTGGGTTCTTTGACACACCTTCAGTGGACACCTTCAACATGTAGTAACATTCAGTCCACTGAATGTTACAACATGTCTGCCACACTGCTGAGTGGTCTGCATCTGTAAGTGCCATGTAGCTTTTTGTTTTGAATCTCTATTTACTATCATTCCTTATTGTTTATATTGTTAAATATAACTTACCACTATATATCAGATATTGTCTAATATTGCCTATCATATTAATCTGAAATTGGTGGCTTAAATCTAAATCGTTATCGCTAGCATGACACGCTAGCATTTCATTAGCCTGTTAACCTGCCATCTGTGCTTGCCGTCTTTTTTTTCTCATGTGCACTTATGCCTTTACGAGTCCATCAAATGACTGTGGTGAGTCGGATCAGTCAACAAACACAGTTAGTCATGTCATCTTCACCCATTATTGTTACTTCCACCACCTGTCACATGTATAGAATAGCTTTCTCTGTCTGCGGTGAGACACACATCCAAACTTTAATTGAGGATAGTAGTGCCCTAGTTATTGACAATTCTATTACACGGAACGTTAAAAATATAGAGACATCAGCCACCATAGTCACATGTTTGCCAGGAGCCAGAGTGCCTGACATCAAAGCAAATTTTAAAGTGCTGGCTAATGCTAATCATAAATACTCTAAGATTATTATTTACGTTAGTACTAATGATGTTTGACTTCGAGAGTGGACTGAATTCGCAAGTTTGTTGTCAGACACTGTAATTTGCTCTGGACCCCTCCCTGTTCATCGGAGTGATGAGATACTTAGGAGACTATCATAACTCAATGGCTGGCTGTCTAAGTGGTGTCCACAGAATAATATAGGGTTCATAGACAATTGGAAAAGTTTATGGGGCAGACCTAACCTGTTTAAAAGAGATGGTATTCATCCCTCCTGAGGTGGTACTGATCTTCTCTCTAGTTTTATGGCACATAGTCTTAGAGCTGAAACATGACAAACTGGGGCCCAGGTCAGAAAGCAGACAGACTGGCTAAACCGACCGTCTGCTAGCTGTCTGATGTCTGAGAAGTCAGATAAATCCCAACACATAGAGACTCTTTCACCTAGATATCATCACATAGAGACTGTGTCTGTAGCTTGAATTAGTAAATACAAAAAACTCCCAAACCCATTTAACGGTAAAAATTTAAGAGATGTTCAACAAATAAATTATCAAGCTCGGTTTGTTTAAAGCTATATTCCGCGATTTTTCCTCTTTGTCGCCATCTCTGTTTGAAACCTGCGATTGCAGTCATATGCAGAACAGTTATCTGTACGTGCGTTGTGCCTCGGCACAGCTCGTCAGCGCGGATGAATCTAATGCTTGCTGTCAGTCACCGCACCTGTGTGGATACTGTACTTCAGAATCACAGATTCTACGTCTTGAAAGTATGACCAAAATAAGAATTTTCACTGGAAAATATAATCTGAACAAGTAAGTAACATTTCTGCCACTTTTGTTCTGACCAACTGAGGAAAAAAGCATTAGGCCTACAATAAATCGCGCTGCCAATGATGATTAAATCTAACAATCGCTTAGCTCGGATCACGGCAAACCGTGCAAATTATTATTACTGTTATATTGTTCTCAAATTGTTAATGTTAACAACATCAGCATTGCGTGACTGTGTATTTAGTGTGTATTAGTGTTACCTGTAGATTTCAATTTCTGTAGCCACTCCACAGTCCAAAGTCTTTTGCTTTTTACTACAGGTGAATCTCCAGTTGTCACTGATGATTGTCATTTGGACCTTTCTGGATTACAATCCACCCTCAAAATGATAAGTTTAATTATTTCAGCTGCTGTGAGAAAAGACTATAAATGTGCCGCTACCAGCAGCATCCTCACGTGATAAAACCGACTAGCCTGGATGGGACTCCTTCCTTTCTGTTTACGGACGTGACATAATGACGCACAGACTAACTGCTGCATGCTCGAATTTCCTGCGGAAATCCACCATGTCGCTCTTATTATAAAACATTATAACAAGCTTATCGTTGTGAATCGAGACAAGATAATTAGATAGTTTTGAACACTGGCTGGTTATGTACTTGCTCAAAAATTGATTTTGGACAATTTTTAACCCAAAAAAGTTACGACTGCAGCTTTAATATTAGATCCCTTTCTACAAAATCACTCTTTGTAAATGATATGATTACAGATCATAACCTAGATGTGCTGTGTTTGACAGATATCTGGCTAAAACCAGACTCATTTCTTTAAATGAGTCCAAACCCCAAGATTACTGTTATAAACAGGAGCCATGTCCAAAAGGCAAAGGGGAAAGTGTTGTTGTAATTTATAGCAATATCTTCTATATTACTCGGAGGTCTAGTTTCAAATATAATTTGTTTGAAGTGATGGTGCTTTATGAAACGTTATCTAGTTTAAATGATAAATCCTGTGTGACATTTGTGCTGGCTACTGTATACAGGCCACCAGGGCACCATACAGACTTTATCAAAGAATTTGCTGATTTTCTATTAGAGTTAGCACTGGCTGCGGATAAAGTCCTTATTGTTGGTGATTTTAATATCCATGTAGATAATGAAAAACATGCACTGGTATTGGCATTTAGAGATATTCTAAACTTTTGGAGTTCAGAAACACGTGTCAGGACCCACTCATTGTTGTAATCATACTTTTGATCTAATATTGTCATGGAATCGATATTGATGCCGTTGAAATTCTGCAGCAGAGACAACATCTCAGATCATTACACTGCTTACAAAGTCCATTAACCAGGTTAAATCAGACATTGGAAATTTCAGTGAAATTTGAGGTGGACGGCCCAATCAAGCATAGGGAATACCGTACATGTTCACACACTTGAGATGCACAGAGACTTTCAGATACAGGATTTTTCTGATTACATACACTGGACGTGTTCAGATATTTTTTTATGGTGTTTATCAGTTAAAAATAAGTTATTTTTTAAATATGCAGGTTATTTAAATTTATTTTGAATGATTCCATCTTACTTAAAACACTCAAAAAAAACACTCAATGGTAGCCACCAACAGGTGTAAAGATGTAACCAACAGAAGTGTCACTGACTCACCGAATAAATTATTAGTGAATTAATCTAAACAAGTCTTTTGATGAACAGAATCGTACAATTTGAGTGACTGGTAATCTGGGATTAATCAAAATCCACACTAGCTGTTATGGCTATCTCGGGGTTTGTAATCAAGGAAATGATTTTTTTTCTGAACCGCATTTTATAGGCCGCTACCTTCAGTTTTTGCGCGCGCTGACAGCGCCCTGTATTTTCAGAGAGGTTTATATTAGACAAAGTGAAGGTAAAGTTAAGTGCAAATTCAAAAAACAATTTTAAATTGAGTATTTACCAAAACGGAAGTTTAAGTGTTGTTGATTTTAATTGAGTGTGTGTATGTTGTAAAAATTATTCTGCATAATTAAATAATTAGCCTGCAAGGTAGACAAGGACAGAAATGTCAGGGTTCTGCCCTGACAGCCTTGTCTGTTTTGTCTTTGTTTAATGTGTCTTTGTTTATGTTGTGTCTGAGCACATGGCTTTGTCTGTGTTTGTGTTTGCCATGTGCTCCTCTGTTCCCTCCTCCTTGTTTGTCACCACGCCCTCTGGTCTAGTCATTGTTCAGTCTTTGTTTGTTATTAGTGTTCTCACCTGTTCCCTATCTTCCCTGCTCCCTTTCTTGTTGAGTCCTCGTTAGTCTAAGTGTTGTCACCTGTTCCTCGTGTTCTTTGCCTCCTTTATATTGTGCACTCTTTCCCTCATGTCTTTGCCAGTTCGTTAAGCTTCGTGCCTGTATTCTAGTCTTTTGTTCACCTAAGCTCATAGCATTTTGTGTTGGAGATTCTCGTATCCATTTTTGCCATTGTTGTCTTCCCTATTCCAGACCATCTAACCACCTGTCTCGTCTAGTCCTGGTAGTGTCTCTGGTCTCCCCCTGTCCTGTCCTACAGACTGAGGATCCCTGTGGCTGCTCTTTCTCCCCGCCAAGCAGCAAGACCGGTTCAGTGCCTGATCGTATCTGATGGTTCTAACTACTTATGCTGTTTGATCCTGTCTGGCTCCCGCTACATCTTTGGGCCTCATACTGCACACCTGCCAATGCTCACCGGCCTGCTTACTACCTGGGCTGTTCTCAGTGGCCGTTCCCTCAGCGTGCTTGTCATTTGTGTCGCACCCCCTTCCTATTGTATGGACTGTTCACCTCCTCACCCTCTATATTCCAAGTCTTGTCAATAAACCTGTAAAACTCATCCTGCGTTTGAGTCCTCCCTCACAGATCCCTGACAAGAAAAGGTGTTTTACCAACATACTTATAATAAAATATATCATATTTGTTAAAACGCAGTGTAAATTTCACTCCTGTTGTTCTAGTTTAAGTATAGAAATCTACAGTGTACCTTGTTATATTATGATGTAATTCTCTCTCTCTCTCTCTCTCTCTGTTGCATGCTGGGAGTTGTTGAGAGTGGTGGTGGTGGTGAGAGTTTCCATATCTAGCTTGTTTTTCTTTTTTTTCTTTTCTATCCAGAAAATACATGATTTAGAAAGGAAATTGTAAAATAGTTGAATACTGGTGATTGTTTGGCAGAATGGCGTCTCTTGATGAGACGCCGCCATTATCACTCCGTAATGGTTTCAGGTGCGTTCCTGAGGATAATTCTACTGTGGAGGATGTTTTAATTGCAGTTGGTGATCAGATTGGTCATGAGAATATTGTATCGGCATCACGTATGAATCAGGCTGTTGTTGTTTTTTTGAAGGAACAAAATCTAGTTAATCGCTTAATTGTAACCGGTCTTACTGTTAATGATGCGTTTGTGCAACTTTCTCCGCTGTATACTTTGACAACGAAAGTAACAGTTTCAAATATCCCGCCTTTCATATCTAATGACGTTTTGCAACGTGAGTTAGCGCGCTTTGGAAAAGTTGTAAGTCCCTTTAAAACTGTTACGCTTGGATGTAAACATCCGGCTCTGAAGCATGTTGCGTCTTTCAGACGGTACGTTTATATGGTGCTAGAATCACCTGAGAACACTCTGGATATTAATTTCCGTGTAAAACATGAGGGAAGGTTGTATATGGTGTATGCAACTACTGGCAGCATAAGATGTTTCGAGTGTGGAGACATCGGACACAAGCGTCTTACGTGTCCACACAAAAAAACAGGTGAGGAGAGCGCGGCAGGATCAGAGAATGGGGTCGCAAATAATAACGTTGATCTGGTTGCGGCGTCCAAAGACGAGGTTGTTCCACTTGTTGAGGTGAGTGCTGTTAATTCAGATGATGCGTTACTGGTTGTTGATACTGAAACTGATGGTGATGTAGTTAATGTAGGCCCAAAGAATTGTGTAATGGATTTAATTCCTGATGTTACTGATGAAGTATCTAGTACTAGAGGTACTAAACAGTTGGAAATTGCAAATGATGGAATTGAAAAAAAATCGTTTTTAGGCGTATTGAGTTATGAGGACGTGGAGGAGGAGCAATCGGATGACACAGAGTCACAAGTTTCTATGTGTGAAAATGATGGTGGTTCACAGGGACTTGCATTTAATGCATCTCAGGCAGCTTTTTCAGGAGGTTTCAATAAAGATTCTTTGTATAGTCTTGAAGAAATCAATAGTTTCCTGGATGAGACATATGGTAAACAAATTAACATAAGTGATTTCTTTTCGGATGTAGACAGATTTGTTCAGTCTGTTATGTTTTATCAGAGGACTGTTGGAGTTGAGGAACTTAGTGAGAAGAAGCGTTTTCGGCTGAAAAAGCATCTTACCACTATAAGAAAGGGCAAAGCAATGACTAGGAAAAAGAGCAAATCAAAAATCTAAAACAATCATGTATCACATGGTGTCTTTTCCTTGCTTTCATATCATGCTTTATTCTTTATTTTCCATCTTAATTTTGAGTATGGCGGTTTTGAGGATAGGCTCTTTAAATATTAATGGTGGGAGGGATAGTGTAAAACGTGCTGTAGTCTATGAAACAATTGAACAAAAAAAACTTGATATTGTCTTCCTGCAAGAAACTCATAGTGATATAAAAAATGAAATTGAGTGGAATTTATGGTGGAAGGGACATAAAATACTAAGTCATGGTACAAATTTAAGTAGAGGGGTAGGAATCTTTTTCTCTCCAATCATAAGGGTAGATATTATAAGTACAGAGGAACCAGTAAAGGGTCAGTTATTGGTAGTTAAAGCTAAGATTGAAGGAATGCTTGTTTTTCTAATTAATATTTATGCGCCAACAGTGGGGCAGGAACGCTTACATTTTTTAAATATACTCAATGAGAGTCTAAAAAAGTGTTCCAGTGAAGGATGTGTTATTATTGGTGGAGACTGGAACTGCACAATAAATTTTACTATAGACCGTAATACTGTAGAACCTCATATACAGTCTTCAAGTGCATTGACAAAACTTATAAAAGAATTCCAATTATTGGATATGTGGAGAATAAAACACCCTGATGATAGACAGTATACATGGATTAAGGCTTTTAATAATAGAGTTAGTGCTGCTAGACTAGATAGATTTTATGTGTCTAAATATTTTAGTAGTAGAGTAATTGAATGTTGCATTTGTCCTGTAGGTTTTTCTGATCATCATCTAATTATTATGACAATGTCTATGTCAAATGTTCCTAGAAAATCTGTTTATTGGCATTTTAATGTTAAATTGCTTCAGGATGCTGTTTTTTGTGATAATTTTGTTTTCTTTTGGGAAAAGTGGAAAAATAAAAAAAGTTCTTTTGAAAACTTGAAACAGTGGTGGGATGTAGGTAAGACTCAGATAAAAACTTTTTGTCAGCAGTATTCAGCCAACTGTAGTAGTAGAATAAAGAATGTGATTGAATCACTTGAAAAGCAAATTAAGTTGATGGAATTGCAGCTTGTTGATGCACATAATTCTGTACTGTGTGACGATTTACAAAAGAAAAAAGGAGAGCTAAGTCTGGTCCTAAATGAAAAAGTAAAGGGAGCTTTGATAAGGTCCCGTTTCATGTCTTTAGCAGAGATGGATGCACCAACTTCTTTTTTTTTTAACTTGGAATATAAGGTGGCTCAACAAAAACAAATGCCATGTCTTAAACTCCCTGATGGGAGGACAACATATAAGACTATAGAAATGAGAAACCATGCTGTAGATTTTTATTCAAGTCTTTATGCTGCAGAAAATTGTGAAAATGATGAATTGATGACACAACTTCTTCAAGGTCTTCCTCAGCTGGACTCTGAATCTAAAACTGTCTTGGATGCTAGTATAACATTTAAGGAAATTACTGCTGCTGTGGGACAACTTAGTTCAGGAAGATCCCCTGGAATAGATGGACTGCCAGCAGACTTTTATAAAAAGTTTTGGAACTGCATTGGACATGATTATTTTGATGTTTTATGTGAATCTATAAAAGAGGGTGTTTTACCTACTACCTGTCAGTATGCTGTTTTATCATTATTGCCGAAAAAAGGAGATTTAGCTTTATTGAAGAATTGGCGTCCTGTTGCTCTTCTTACAACAGAATATAAAATTTTTTCAAAATGTCTGGCAAATAGATTAAAAAATTATTTGGGTTTGGTTGTACATAAGGATCAATCATATTGTATTCCAAAGAGGTTTATTATGGACAATTTGTTTTTAGTGCGAGACATTATAGATATTTGCAATGGTTTTAATGTGGATGTTGGACTAATTGCTCTGGATCAAGAGAAGGCTTTTGATCGTGTTGATCACAATTATCTTTTTAATGTATTGAAGGTTTTTGGTTTTGGTGAAACTTTTTTAAATTTGATACAGTTATTATACAATGGTGCATCATGTATGGTTAAGATAGGGGGCACTTTGAGTCGGCCAATTCCTATTTTAAGGGGTATTAGACAAGGCTGTCCATTGTCTGGTCAGCTATATAGTTTAGCACTTGAGCCATTGCTTATTAAACTTAGAGAAGGACTGTCAGGTTTTAAAGTGCCTGGTTTTTCTTTAAACTCAAAAATTTCTCTCTCTGCTTATGCTGATGACATTACAGTCTTTGTGAATCACACTCAAGATATTAAGTGTTTATCTGAGGTACTCAGTCTTTATGAGAAAGTTTCATCAGCTAAAGTGAACTGGGCTAAGAGTGAAGCTTTTTGGGCTGGTAAAGGG
The DNA here is from genome assembly GCF_018812025.1 of Megalobrama amblycephala. Lineage (NCBI taxonomy): Eukaryota > Metazoa > Chordata > Actinopteri > Cypriniformes > Xenocyprididae > Megalobrama > Megalobrama amblycephala. The sequence continues at coordinate 31,099,011 of NC_063057.1, read as the reverse complement.
GAATCTGAGAATCTCCCAAAATTACCTGGGGACCTTAAGTGGGGTAAGGAGGGACTTAAATTGTTGGGAGTTTTTTTGGGGTCAAATGATTTTCAAAAGAAAAATTGGGAGGGTATAGTGGAGAAAGTGTGCAGCAAGTTGTCTAAATGGAAATGGTTGCTACCTCAGTTGTCCTATAGGGGGAGGATTTTAGTGACTAATAATTTAGTTGCTTCTACCTTGTGGCACAAAGTAAGTGTGTTACAACCACCTGCTGGAATTATTGAAGAAATTCAAAGGAAACTTGTGAATTTTTTTTGGTCTGGACAACATTGGATACGTGCTGCTGCTTTATACCTTCCTGTTCAAGAAGGAGGTCAAGGACTGATAGACATCAGAGCCCGAATTATGGCTTTCCGGCTACAAGCAGCTCAAAGACTGTTGTATCATACAGATGTATCATGGCTAAAGACAGCTTCTGCTCTTCTTAGGCGGGTCAGAGGTATGGGACTGGACAAACATTTGTTCTTAATGGAGCTTCAGAATGAAGATCGGGCGAGTCTTACGTTGTTCTATAAATCAGTCATGGAGGCATGGAAGGTTTTTACTATTTCACGTTCATCAGACACAAATTATGGATTATGGCTTTTTGAAGAGCCACTTTTTCTGAACAATTTTCTACCTTCAAGACTTATGTCTGGTATCAGTCTGCGTGCATGTTTAACGGCTGCTGGATGTACAAAGTTGGGGCATATTTTGACTACAAGCACAGAGGAACTGAGTGAAAGGGCTGGGGTGAGATCCTTGCGCCTGCTGAAACAAGCTACTATTGAAATTTTAACATCTTTGCATGGGGACCATAAGACTTTGACAAATGACTCCATAGCAGTAGATCAGTGGAGAAAGGGGATTCCTTATGTTTTCCCCTCTCTTAATGTAACTATTGCTGTGGGAGATTGGCAAGATGATGGAAAGAATCTTTTGTCTTTTAAAACCCCTCAGCTTGGAATTTTTGAAGAAGTAGGAAAAAAAGCCCTATATATCTCCTGTGTAAAAGCATCTAATGCTAATCTCTTGAGTGGACTGACCTCAACAAAATGGACTGAATTTTTCGGAGTTGTTTCTTCCCCTAGAGGCTGCTGGCGGTCCTTATACAAACGCCCAATTGATAAAAGAACAGGTGACCTTCAGTGGAGGATTGTACATGGGGCGATAGCCACAAACAGATACGTGGTGCACATTGATCCTTCTGTTGGGGTGGGTTGTCCCTTCTGTACAGAGGTTGAAACAGTTTTTCATTTATTTGTACAGTGTACTCGGCTAAATGAATTGTTTTCACTTTTATCTCAATGGTTTACTGAAATTGGTGAAGCTTTCTCTTTTGAAATGTTTATATATGGTCCAAAGTATACAGAAAAAAGGAAAAGTCAGTGTATTTTATTGAATTTTTTGTCTGGTACAGCAAAACTTGCTATCTGGAAATCAAGAAAAAATAAGTTGTCTGGAAAGGGTTCTTTGGATGTGTTGAAGATTTTTAAAGGCTTGGTCGCAGCTCGGCTTAGAATAGAGTATGCCTATTATAAAACGATTAAATGTGTGGAGTCTTTTATGTACATGTGGGGGATAAATGAGGTCATTTGTACAGTTGATGATGTTGAAGAATTAATGCTTGCTTTTTGATTAATCTTTGATTAATTAATTATTTATTTATTTTTTTGTTAAATTGTTTTAATAAAGGTGTTTTAAAAATTCAAAAAATTCTCTCTCTCTCTCTCTCTCTCTCTCTCTCTCTCTCTCTCTCTCTCTCTCTCTCTCTCTCTGCGCGCATGTGCGGGCGTTTGTTGAGTGAGCAGAGCGGGCCCGCCGTGGCTTTAAAAGCTTATTTTTTCTTTTTTGTTGTTGTTGGGTTAAAGTTTTATTTTGTTGTGAAATTAACAGAGAACCCTAAACCAGTCCTTGTACTGCAATCATGGCAACTCAGTGAGCTAATGCTCTAGATTCACTCACGCGGTGCCACGGAGTGAAGGTGGTGGCTGCTAGGAGTGTAGTTTGGCAGTTGGTGAGTGTTACGTCCCATGTTTGTTTTTGGGAATGGTATTTTGTGTTTTGTTTTCTTTTTCTCTTTGTTTTTACTTTTGTTTCAGCAGGGTGATGCAGGTACCTGAATGGACAAATATTTTGTCAATCATCGTGACGTGTGACGACAACGCGCGGCTTCACCAATGAGGGCGTCCTAGTGGATGATTAAAGACCTGTGCAAGAAGCGGGAGCTCTCTGGCACGCGGCATTGCTTTGTTGTTTAGCCTCTGACTTGCGTGTTTGTTGCCCTGTACCATCTTGCGTTTAAGTTTGTTGGTAAAGTCTGTGTTCTTTGATAAACAGTGTTAACTGCTACTCGGTCTTTTTCTCTCTGGTGTTTTCTCGCCGTTCTCTGTTATCTGATTGATAAAACGATATTACTAAACGGGGGGGAAGAGATAAAGAACAGGTAAGATATCACGTGATATATATGTGCAGCACTGAGTTATCAATTTTTGTTTAGAACACTAGTTTAGCGACACGTGCCACTTTTTGTATTTTTGGTTTTAGTAAGTGTAGAGTATTTAGGGCGTCTTTGACACTGAAGATTTTTCTGTTTAATGTAGGGGTTTTTTTGTGAATATTGATGGTTGAGTTAGGTTAGAAGTTTTGTTTTCTGCTTAGTAAGATTGGTTATATTTTGTTTCTTTCTTTGATTTGGCACGGTCTCGTTCTTTTATCTTTTCCCCGTTCTTTTATGAATTATTTTTGGTTTATTAACGAATGTATATAATTTGTAAATTTATGTAAATATATTTTGGATTAATTGGTATTGGTTTCACGATAATAAACAAACACGTTGCTGACTTAACGCTGTGTAATTGTTTTCCAGTGCACGTTCAGTGTTTTAATGTTGCACCCTTGTTTACCCTAGACAACTTAAAAAAGGGTTTGTAACAGTGAGGTAGTGGGTCATGAATGTGTGTTAGCGGTGTCCAGAATGAACAACTCAATTGTGCTGTTCCTGAGTACAGTAGAGAAAGCGAATGAAGTGGTTGGAAAGGGAATAAATGTATGTGGTTTATTTACCCCAGTACTACCTCTTTCTACCCCTGCTAATAAAGTTCCCATTTCAAATGTACCCCTTTCATTAAAGACAAGATGCTAACTAAGGAATTGTCACGCTTTGGAAAACTGATTGCTTCCCTAAAAAAGATCGCTATTGGCAGTAAATCGGAGTTGGTGAAACATGTAGTGTCGTTTAGGCGATTCACGTATATGATACTGAACGGAAACAGAACTGATCTTGACTTAAACCTTAAATTCATATTGGATGATTTTGATCACACGGTTTTTGTTACTACAAACACAGTGAGGTGTTTCAGTTGTGGAAAGTCTGGTCACTTGATAAGTGGGTGGCCAGAAAATATCGCTCGTCAAAGTAAAGATAACACTGCTGTGCAAAATGAAGACATAGAAGTTGCCAGTACTTCTAATGCGCTGAATTCTGGCACTAAAGAAGCAGTTGTGTCAGCAGACAAAAATGTTGAATCTGATTTGACAAGACAAAGAGTCTGATATGCTAACCTGTTAAGTTGATGAAAATAACAGCATTAATTGTGAAGAGTTTCTGGTAAACATGCAAACAAGTTTGAGCCAGCCTTCAGATACTGAGTCATAAGTGGAGAGTGTGATTCAAAATGATAGTATGCTATTAGATATGGATCAGTTAATTTTTAAAACACCTCAGAAGAGGAAAAAAACAATAAGAGCTTGGTTGTGAAACAGCCCAAAAAGAATCAAGAAGAGAATAAGGTGGAAAATGAAAGTAGTGAGAGCGAGTGCTCTGATTCCAATGTTTCAGTTTGCTCTCAATCCAGTTGTATGAATAGAAAGAGGGTGAGAAAGAAACAATGATGGAAAGGGAGGAAGCAAGTGAAAGTATAGAGGAAAACACGAAGGAAACACAGGAAAGTGAAGAAATGGATCTACATGAGCTAGAAGAAGAACAGCTTAGAGATGATAAAAACGATTTTTCCATCAATTAAAAGAAAAACAAATCAATGAGAGGTTGTGCCCAAATCAAAGAAAAAAAATGCATAACAGTGACGCTGCTAAGGAGGTTAGGGCTTGTGGAGAGTCTTACAGCGCTGAAGTTTCAGGTTCGGATAATGAGAAAGAATCTTTTGATTCATTCAATAATGTGAAGAAAGACTTTAGTGGCTATAGTTTAGAGAAAATGAGAAGCTTTTTACAGTCCACTAAAGGGAAGCGGAATGTTGAAGTTACTGATTACTTTCCTGGGATGTGTTTCCCAAACAATGATGTAACTTGCTGCTGAACTACCATAGTAGGATGCATCGTTAAACAAATTAACTAGCTAGTCACGACTGTTTCCCGAAACCGTACTGTCGTAAACCTGTCGTTCAACCACGTTGGTGAATGACGTCACGCAAGTGGTGGCGTAATAACTTCTTTAAAGCTGCTGTAGGGAGTTTTTAGAAAACGTCGACTTAGCCTGAAAATTTGAACAAGCACAACTCACAGGTCACTCCCCCTTGCTCTATGCTGCGCTACAGCCCTCCCTCCACAGATCCTCCCCCATCACAACGGAGCCTGCCGTGAACGCGCAGGCTAGTAAGGCGGATAAACAGTTATGGCACATTCACTGGTACAGACGAAACATCAACAATATGATTTACACTGACTATGGCCTGCCCATACTTTGACTACAATCTTGGTCCTCAAAACATTACGTATTTTGCAATACATGTAATGTAACTATATGACGTTGCACTATTTCTATAAGTAATAAAGAGCTAGTATGATAATATAACGGTAACTAACGTTACAGTATGCAAGTAAATATTCTATCGATATGTAATGCTAAATAAGGTTTGCTAGTACATTATTTCAGCAACATGACAAGCCAGTGAATTAGTAGGTTTCAATAGTTGCTTTGCACAGCGCGTGACATTTTATCTGTATGTTATGCGGCTAGAGTTTTGACACTGAGTCAATGGGCTCCGACGAGGAATTCACACCCACAGCGACTTCGAGGAGTCAACGGGCGGGGAGAAGAGGAAGCCGTGGTGTGCGCGGAGCATCAGGCAGGGGACGGGCAGGCCTGTTTTGAAATGATCTTAGTTGTGTAGTTCTTAAAAAATGAAACAAATCAAGCAGGGATACTTACTTGTCAAGCAGAAATGTGGCTAACTCTGCATCGGTTTTTAATCCTTTCAGGACACGTAGCTCCCTCCACCTCGGAAAAGCCACTCCGATATTTACCCTCGTTTTATTTCGGGCTCTATCTAATTCTTTCTTTTTGGCTTTTTTATCATCGTCATCTGTCTTTTTCCGTTTACCCGTCTTTATTTTATGAGCAGGTGCCACTCGAGGAATTGGCAGTTTGGATTGTTTTTCCGCACATCGGTAATCTTGAATTTGAATGCCTGTACGCGCTCTGCATGAGAGGAGTGTGATCAGCGCGCACGCGAGCTTGATTGACACTGCTAAGACACTCCTCCTGGCTCTGATTGGTTGTTTCTTACCGGGAGCGGTGTATTTCTGCAAATGGCAATAGGACCACTGGGAGGAGCCAGAGAAGCTTGATTTTTTTCACAGATTATCTGTCTCATATTCTACTGTCAGGACATAATGACAGGTCTAACAAATATGTAAAAAATACATTTTTACAAAAGTTACCTACTGCAGCTTTAAATGAATCCGTTTGAGATCGAATTAATGCTAGAATTTCTGCTATATATTACGGACATGGCATTAGAGGACTAATTCTCATTTTTTCTTTTATTCTGCTTTATTTCCAGATTAAATCAAATGCTTGTTCTGACGTACAAGAGCATGTACACACATGCGCACTCTTTAAAAACAGTACTTTAAATCTCTTGACAAACTAAAATATTAAATGACATTTGTATATATTCGAAATAAAAGATATACATTGTACTTAATGTCAGCTTGCTTATTTTGCTCAAGATAAGGATTTAAGTCCACTTGTCATAAAAACAGGAAACTATGCTTCTAACCACAGCTCGAGAGCTGTCACTCCAACCACACAAGTTTGCGATGCAGTTTGCGAATGTTCGTTTGAACGATGGTTTCGGGAAACACCAAATCATTGAACTATGTAAGTAACAACATAACTTGCGATATTAGTTAGCTAACGATGCTTTTGGGAAACGCACCCCTGATCGGATGTTGTTTGAGTCAGCAAAAGTTTTGATGAGAGAAAGAAGGGATAACTGTTTGTCTAATCTGTGGTGATTACTTCGGTTTTAATTAACTCTATAAGAAATAAGAGAGCATATTGGCATTTTAATTGTGCATTTTCATTTTAAAAATTGTTTTAGATTTTTTTGGGGGAAAAATGGAAATTGCAAAAAGAAAATTTTATTTCATTGCAACAATGGTGGGATACTGGAAAACTTCAAATAAAACAGTTTTGCAATCACTATGCTTTCAATGTAACAAAGGACATTGCTGGATATATAAAAAAAATAGAAGTTGATATTATGGAGCTTCAGAATTTATGGGGGTCCACAGGAGATCAAGATTATTTTAAATCTTTGAAAATAAAAAAAAAGAATTTTGACTGATCTGTTAGAGCGCAAGGGGCTTTGGTGAGATCAAGATTTCAGAATATATCTGAAATGGATGCCCTGTCTAGATTTTTTTTGGCCTAGAAAGAAAAATGGCCAAAGCCAGTTAATTCATTGTTTAAAATCCAATGATGGGAAGGAAATCACTAAAATGTCTGATATACGAAGAAGAGCAGTTGATTTTTATGAAGAGCTTTATGCAAGTGAACATGAAAAAAATTATTTATTGGTAAAACATTTTTATAAAGATCTTCCTCAGGTGCCTGAAGAATTTTATGAAGAATTGATGAAACCATTGTCAAAGGAGGAGTTGTATGCTTTACAATGTTTAAAAAATGGGAAGGCACCAGGAATTGATGGTCTTCCTGATGATTTTAATAAGGCCTACTGGGACTTTTTTGGGAGATGATTTGCTTGAAGTTCTGAATAACAGCTTGAATGGAGGACAGCTGCCACAAAGCTGTAGAAGGGCAGGTTTAACCCTGCTCCCAAAAAAAGGCAATTTAAAGGAAATCAAAAATTGTATTATTATTATTATTATGTGCTGATTATAAAATCATATCTAAAACTTTGGCTAATCGATTAAAAGAAGTGATGGGAGTGTAAATACATATGGATCAGTCATACTGTATACCCAACAGGTCAATTGTTGACAATATTTCATTAAACAGAGATGTTTTAGAGGTTTTAAGGATTGTTGGCTTAAAATATGGTCTGATCTCATTAGATCAGGAACAAGCTTTTGACTGGGTAGAAAATTGTTATTTATGGGATACTTTTAAAAGTTTTGGTTTTCCTCACAGTTTTAAAAATATGACAAAAGTCCTTTAAGAGGGCATTGAAAGCATATTGAAGATCAATGGTGGCTTGAGTGCTCCGTTTAAGGTTGGAAGAGGAATAAGACATGGATGTTCAATGTCTGGAATGTTATATCCTATTGCTTTGGAACCTCTTTTAAATCAAATAAGGGAGAGTATGTGTGGTTTCAAATATGATAGTGCATATATGACTGTAAAGTTGTCAGCATACACTGATGATGTAATAGTGTTAATTAATGACCAAGAAGACATCAATAGACTAACAAAAATTGTTGAAGACTGGTAAAAGTTCATCTTCAAAGGTTAATTGTTCAGAGTTCAGCCCTGTTAATGGGTAATTGGCGAGCTGAAAAACCAACTTTACCATGTGGACAAAAGGAGGTTTTAAATATTTAGGGGTGTTTTAGGGGATGTGATAACAGAGGAAAAGAATTGGGAAAATGTTATAGAAAAAGTACAAGGAAGACTGGCAAGGTGGAATTGGCTGTTAACAAAAATATGACCTTGCTGTCAATGGAGGTCTCACTGAGCCATTGGAGCCATCAACAATATCTTAATTTGTGTTCTGAAGATGAACAAAGGTCTTACAGGTGTGGAACAACATGAGGGTGAGTAATTAATTACATAATTTTTTTATTATTTTTGGGTGAACTAACCCAGTAATATGTGCTTCTAAATTACTAATAAACAGCCAATATCCTAGTAATATGGATGCTAATAAGCAACTACTATAGTTAATAGTGAGAATTGGACCATAAACTAAAGTCTTACCAACTTTTTTCATTTAGTGCTGCCCTTCACAGATAAGTCGAGTCTTGAAATAAGATATATTTTCATATTTTTTGTATGTTTTCATATTTTTTTTCCAAATTATATTTTCATATGCTTTGTAAACGTTAAAATATTAATTTAAAGGCTTAGTGTTGAGTTTACAATTGCAATTTCAAGTCATATAAATCTTTCAGGTTTTGGCTGGACTCCGACTTTAGTCCAACTTAGCCCCTTTGACACGGATTTCATGGATTAAGGACTTGGTCTCAACTCTGACTCGACAATTGTGGACTCCGACCCAACCATATAAGAGACCTTTTTCAAAAACAATTTTTCCAAACTTTTAACACCCCAATGTATGTTCATGCCAATGAAAAGCAAAATAAGAACATAATTTGAGTACTAAAATAGATATAAAATACTGTACATTTTGTGTTTAAGCTTATGGAAATGTTAATGTAATAAAGTTAATTCTTATTTTTACAGTAGTAAAGTGTTCTGGGCTAAACTTGTGATACAAGAAATACATTGCTATCTGTATTTATTATAAAATATTTGTAATTATAGAACAAAATGTCCCACTATGAATATAATGGCATTACTGAAAATGCGCACACTGCCCTACTCATTAATATTTTAATGCCTGTTAATATTGGATTGCTCTTGTTAGACATTTCAAGATGCATATTTTACCTGCCGCTAGGTTGCATTTTGCCATCTTTGAAGTTCAGAGGATGATCGATAGGGCAGGTACTCTCTATGGACATGTTGGGTGGTGGTGATTTGGATCTTCGCCGTTTGCTTGATATGCAAAAACACAATTATGATACAATTATTTGTAGACATTTACATGTTTCTTCAATTCATGACCTGGAACTGGTTACTACATGCAGTGAAAGGCAATTAATGATTTTATTTACTATGAATGAACTCACAAAATAACAAATAAATGCACACATTTCTTACATATTGTGGATATATTGTGCTAATGAGGTTCAAAGGATGATCAATAGACTAAACAAATAGAACTAGAACTTTATTTAAATTTTATCATCTGTAGTGATTTTTTTTTTTTTTGTTGTTCAGTTGTGTTGTAGTTAACAGAGAAGCAATTTTCTTTACATTTACTTCATTAGCTTACCGGCCACTCGGAGTCAAGTCACCATCTTGTATCCCTTCTGCTTTGTCCATGGTTTACCATCTTCATTCAATAGCAGAATGGGTAGAAGCTGGTATTTGGAGTGTGCATTCCATCCTCACTGTTGATGTATATTGTATTAAGATTTAATGACTTAAATGCTGCAGGTGTTTAGTTTGCATTGTTTTTTATTAATAATCTAAATGTTGACTTCAAATAACCTGCCAATAACATTGGGTTATAAAGCACTTCTCAAAGAGAAATGTATGCTCGTCACTTCTTATTTCTCATTAATACAATTATAATTGTCCGCATTCAGCACAAACATATACTTTACACTATACTTTTGGACTTTTTTTTTTTTTTTTGCATATTTGTCACACTTTAATGTTTCAGATCATAAAACAAATTTAAATATGAATCAAATATAACACAAGTAAACACAACATGCCATTTTTAAATGAAGGATTTTATTACGAAGGGAAAACAAAATCCAAACCCACATGGCCCTGTGTGGAAAAAGTGCTTGTTTAAACATAACTGTGGTTTATCACACCGGAGTTCAGTTTCTCTAGCCACACCCAGGCCTGATTACTGTTCGCAATCAAGAAATCTCTTAAATAGGACCTGCCTGACAAAGTGAAGTAGACCAAAAGATCCTCAAAAGCTACACATCATGTTGAGATCCAAATAAATTCAGGGACAAATGAGAAAGAATGTAATTGAGATCTATCAGTCTGGAAAAAGTTATAAATCCATTTCTAAAGCATTGGGACTCCAGCGAACCACAGTGAGAGCCATTATCCACAAATGGCGAAAACATGGAACAGTGGTGAACCTTCCCAGGAGTGGCCGGCCAGCCGACCAAAATTACCCCAAGAGCGCAGCGACGACTCATTCAAGAGGTCACAAAAGACCCCACAACAACATCCAAAGAACTGCAGGCCTCACTTGCCTCAGTTAAGGTCAGTGTTCATGACATAAGAAAGACACTGGGCAAAAATGGCCTGCATGGCAGAGTTCCAAGATGAAAACCGCTGCTGAGCAAAAAGAACATAAAGGCTCCTCTCAGTTTTGCCAGAAAACATCTTAATGATCCTCAAGACTTGGGAAAATACTCTGTGGACTGACGAGACAAAAGTTGAACTTTTTGGAAGGTGTGTGTCCCATTACGTCTGGCATAAATGTAACAGCATTTCAGAAAAAGACCATCATACCAACAGTAAAATATGGTGGTGGTAGTGTGATGGTCTGGGGCTGTTTTGCTGCTTCAGGACCTGGAAGACTTGCTGTGATAAATGGAAGCATTAATTCTGCTGTCTACCAAAAAATCCTGAAGGACAATGTCCGGCCATCTGTTTGTGACCTCAAGCTGAAGTGAACCTGGGTTCTGCAGCAGGACAATGATCCAAAACACACCAGCAATCCACCTCTGAATGGCTGAAGATAAACAAAATGAAGACTTTGGAGTGGCCTAGTCAAAGTCCTGACCTCAATCCTATTGAGATGCTTTGGCATGACCTTAAAAAGGTGGTTCATGCTCAAAAACCCTCCAATGTGGCTGAATTACAACAATTCTGCAAAGACGAGTGGGCCAAAGTTCCTCCACAGCGCTGTAACAGACTCATTGCAAACACTTGATTGCAGTTGTTGCTGCTAAGGGTGGCCCAACCAATTATTAGGTTTAGGGGGCAAGCGCTTTTTCACACAGGGCCATGTGGGTTTTGATTTTGTTTTCCCTTCATAATAAAAACCTTCAATTAAAAACTGCATGTTGTGTTTACTTGTGTTATCTTTGATTCATATTTAAATTTGTTTAATGATCTGAAAGATTAAAGTGTGACAAACATGCAAAAAGATAAAAAATCTGCACTTTTTCACAGCACTGTATATTGATATCATAAACATCATAAACCTGATCATGTGAACAATGATCGATATCCTATACTGTATGTCAGTGCCCAATAGGTCGATCGTGATCTACCAGTCGATCGCAAAGACAATGCTGGTAGATCGCACACAATAAATGCTTCTGTTAAATTTTAATAAAAAGAAATATAATGGTGCCAGTTCTTATCCTTTTAGTTTCTGTCTGACTTGCATTTGACTAATACATTTTCATCAGGCAAGATTTTGGTTTATCAGTTGCCATGACAACAAGCGGGAGAACAGAGCGCAAAGTCGACTTCCTCCAAATACACACAAAACAAACAGCCGTCTCTGAAGTGAGCTTGCATGTATTGAACAGACGCTTTTCATTAACACATCCACTATCTCTTTCATGTTCTGCATTTTCGCACATAGAGCTTGTTAATGTATAATACAGTGATAATTAAGGAAGTCGGCATCTCTAATTGATGCTTCCTTTTTTTATTCTCTGTTATTAAGCTCTTCCACTGTGTATCAATTCTAACTGCAGTGCAAGAAGGTGAGAAGCAAAGCGCGGTAAAGTTAGTTTCGTTTTTGATATTCGCCTGCTTTAAGGGCCATCTAAAAATTCCACCCACAGTACATAAACGTAAACGATGTTGATTAATTCACATGACTTGTGATTGTAAGTTTTAATGTACAAAAATACATCGAATACACTCTATGCACGGCCTGGTAAGATCTCAGTTGCTCCCTAGTATAGTATTCTATGATAGTAAATTGTGGTAAACTCTTTCTGTCAAATTTTGATTAACTACCCAGCCAACACTGATATATGGGCCCCATGTGGGTTATATCCAGGCAGCATGGTTTCCATGTGGGAATGGGTTGCACATGGGCAATTTATGCGGGTCACACCAAGTCAAGTCAAGTCACCTTTATTTATATAGCGCTTTTTACAATGCAGATTGTGTCAAAGCAGCTTTACATTGATAACTGGTATATAATTTTGGATGCACAGCAGCTCTTAAAGAAAATGGTGTCAATGCAGGCAGATCAAAGCACTGTTGAATATCAAATGTCAAGTCAAATGTCAAGTGTCCCCAACTAAGCAAGCCAAAGGCGACAGTGGCAAGGAACCCAAACTCCAACAGGTGACATCAGGTGGCAAACGGGTGTTAAAATGGAGAAAAAAAACCTTGGGAGAAACCAGGCTTAGTCGGGGGGCCAGTTCTCCTCTGGCAAACAGTGCTAAGTTACAAATCAGGTAGGTATCATAAGTCCGATAGGATTGCAACATTCAAAGTATTTATTATATAGGTCTGCCCATGTTGGATGATAATATGGGACCCTAATAGGACCTATGTGGGCAAAATAATTTCATGCTTAAATTACATCTTTATACATTGAAATTATTACATTGGTTGATAGTCACTTTTATACAAAGAACAAATAATATTACAGATAGGATCTGATCTGTATAACAACTTTTAAAATAAAAAGGCATTATTTTCTATTGTGACATTTCATTTTGTTTGAATTATAAATATTTCAATGTTCACCTGCCTATGAATATATCAAAATGTATTTTATTTCCAATTTGCATAGGTGGGAATGAGGGAAAATAAGAAATGTCAGAAATTAAAGGGTTAGTTCACCCAAAAATGAAATTTAGATACATTTAGATAAAATGAACTTAGAGAGAAGCATTTTGCTTAATATATACTCTATATGATATTGCATATTCATTGTATTTGGACATGTGCTTCAATATTAAATGTATAAATCTGTTTTATGACAGCCACCATTTAAATGTTTAGGCCTATATATATATATATATATATATATATATAAAGAATAGAAACAATTATTTCAATTATATTTTCAATTATATCTTTTTAACTACTGACTCTGGTGATTGTGTTATTCTTGTACTTCTTGATTTAACTGCTGCGTTTGACACTGTGGACCATGAAATCCTGATCTCACATTTGGAATAGTGGGTGGGCATCAAGGGCATGGCGCTTGAATGGTTTAGGTCCTATTTGGAAGGTCAGACTTTCTGTGTCAGCTGTGGTGACTCTGAGTCCTCCTCTGCTCCTCTCTCTTGTGGGGTCCCACAGGGCTCAGTTTTAGGCCCTCTTCTCTTTTCTCTGTATTTGCTCCCACTAGGTTCAATAATCAGGAAGCATGGCATGTCTTTCCATTTTTAGAACGATAGCCAGATTTATGTGCCTCTTAAAAAGAACCGTTAACCGTTATTTCTGATCTATAGACTCTACCTGGCAGCCCTACATTTTAATGAGAATGCTGGCCGTCTCCAAGCCATGACAGCAGCTGGAGAGCCACTATTTAAGGTGGTTTTCCCAAAATACAAGAAAGGACAATGCTCTGCAAAGCCAGTGAAAGTAGAACCAACCTTCCGTGAGTGTAACTTTTATTTAAAGGCAAAATAGTCATTTTATGTACAGACATAATATCTGAAGCTAAACATAAATTTTGTATAATTTTATTTATTTATTTACATACAAGACACCTTATAGACAATTTTATATACAAAACCATGTAGCCACAACACTGATCAACACAGCTTCAGAGTAAACTGAAAATAACAAATTATTATTTTTTTTTTATTTGTACAGAGTACATGGACAACGTGTTGGAACTTATCTTTGAGAACATTGTTGTGGACTCAACCCCTTAGATGGACGATATCCTGAAGATCTCCATACCTGAGGATCTCACGTCCCAGTTTGACAAACCAGACAAACAGTAAGTGATAGACAGCTACGTGTCTAGGTTTTATCAAGGGCAGGTCTGAACCCTACATATTGTCCTGAGCATTAGGGAACTCTGCCCTTATTTGTCGCACCACACAGGAGGGCAGCACAACCCTGATTCTCCAGCCCAGAATGCCCCAACACCAGCTGACGAAACTTCTGTATGCCAAAAACCTGTAACAGCTGAGAAAATTCAACATTTTTTTGTTGTGAAAATTAATGTTATTTAATGTCATAATTTCATTTATTTATTGCGGTTTGTTTTTCGACAATTATTTTTGCAGTAACTGCATTTTTTTTTTTTTTTAAGAACTTATTACATACCTCTGTGGAATACAGTAAAACAGTATTTCTGTCAATAAATGTTAGTCAAAACAGTTTTGTGTCTATTCATTATTTGGTATTTCATTCTGAATGGTATGTTTTGTGATTATAAAAAATTACAGTTGATCAGATAGTGAACTTTATGCTTTGCACTGCAGTTGCTTATGTTACAATAGAAAATTATGACTGAAATGAATCAAAACACAACTTACCCTTCCATTCCCCTTAAACCTAAAGGCCCATAGTCTGCTCGGTAGATGTTTAATGCATTCTGAAGTGAGAACACGTTTAAACACACAGGTTCCAGGCCTGGATGATCAACCATACATTGAGGTGAATTTTCCAGCTGCTGTAATCTTCTGAAAACTTACAAATTATGAATATGGTAACGGCCCTGAAGATGATTGCATAATAGCAATACAATTTAGCAAAAGGTTTTTTTTCGAAAATGACAGATGGTTTCACTAGATAAGACTCTTATTCCTCGTCTGGTATCATTTAAAGCCCTTTGAAGCTGCACTGAAACTGTAATTTTGACCTTCAACCGTTTGGGCTCCATTGAAGTCCACTATAAGGAGAATAATCCTGGAATGTTTTCATCAAAAACCTTAATTTCTTTTCCACTGAAGAAAGAAAGACATGAACATCTTGGATGACATGAGGGTGAGTAAATTATCAGGAAAATTTTATTTGAAAGTGAACTAATCCTTTAATGCTCGCTGTCATTCCCAGATGAAATCCTGAATTTGATTTGAATCAGATTGATTCTGAGGAGTCTGATGCTGAATATAACCAGCTCCCACCACTGCTGAAGCGGTGAAACTGTGCTTTACTTTGATTGGAACAGACCCACAGTCCTCTTCTTCATCACAGAGTCTCGCTGTAAGTAAATCTTGTCAATTATGGGCTTTTTCACACCTATAATTTGTTCCAAAACAGCTACTAAATATATTACAGTGTTGCATTTTCTTCTTGGTTCGGTTCGCTTTCACACAGCAACATTTCAAAGTGTACCAAAATGTGTATATGCAAGTCACATGAGAGTACAGCTGTCCTCTTATTGGTCAGAGTTTTCTCAGTGTTATCTATCAAAATAATGATTTACAAGTTCGCTTCATGAGCTTATTGTGGCTTTATTTGTAACTGCCGAGACACACACAAACTATACAAATGTAGTTGTCATTCCCGCTGTTAAATTATATACTACATTCATATTAATGCTGCGGCAAATTTAAACTGGATGTCCCAGCGCTTTCTATAGTAGGCTGTGTCAGTGTGTTGAGACCATATTTGAATGTTATAATGAAGCAGAGCGGGAAAAAGGCTTTGTCAGGATAGCATTCTCGCACGGAGAAGTGCAATTACACAACATTTAAGATGAAGAGGTGCTCTTTGGTTTTCAACTATGGTAAATAATGTGCTCACTCACAGAATCAGACACTATCGCTTTTTATATAACACATTTCCCGTGAATTATGATATCATTTGGTTCATTGGGTTCGGATTGCTTTCACCTCTTCAAGGAGGTCTCGGTACGCTTGTTTGGTCTGCTTTTGGTGTGCACCCGAGTGTGATTGCTGCTTTCACACCTGCCCAAATGAACCGCACCAAAGGAGGATAATGAACTCTAGTGTGATTCGAACTAAATTAGGCAGGTGTGAAAACACTCTATATCTGAGATGTAAAGGGAGAAATGCTCTCATCACATCTTTTAGCCTCTATATAATTATTGCTTGTATAAAACTACTGTTAACACAGTTAGATTTAATTAACATTGTTTTTAACCTATAATCCAGCTACTTGTACATTTGTTACTTTTTGAAGCGTGAACCTCCCGTTAACATGACGCAATGCTTCCTTAAGTGAAATTTAGCATTACATCACTCACCAATGGATCCTCTGCAGTGAATGAGTGCCGTCAGAATAAAACAGCTGAATAAAAACAATCACAATAATCCTCAAGAAATCGGCATTACCCTAACATCTTAATCCATCATTAAGACATTTTAACTTGAAGCCATCACTTCTGGCTAACATTACGAGTCCATAATCCATAATAGTAACACTTCCTCCAGTGAAAAATCCATCTCTTGTCCTCATATCAAAATCCACCAACATATCTGTGTAGATCTCCTTTGGATTCATTTCGCTGGTAAACGGTGCTTCATCTGTACATATTTCTCTCCTGATTCAGTCAGAGATGATTTTTTCACTGAGGAAAGTAATATTATGGATAGAGGACATTAGCTGGAAGCAATGATCTGAAGAAACAAAAAAAGTCTTGATGATCTAGATCAGGGGTTCTTAAACTTTTTGATGTCAGGGCCCAAATTTTACAGTACAAAGTGGCCCAGGGCCCATTCAAATATTATCACTGTATTGGTTTATTGATCTCACCCTTTGTTTGATTTTTATTCAATAACTAAATGAAATCCACTTGCTGTTTAACAGTTTATTATTCATGTGTATGTAAACCTGCACATACAACAAGATGCCAAACACACAACAATTCATGGAACAAATCAATCTGCATCAAGAACAAATTTAAAGGCTCAAGTCAGGCATATTAACACAAAAATCAGTTAGATTTGACAAATTTTACTTAGTGCACTTCAGTGCTAGACATGGGTACTCTTTTGAGACAGCAATCCAGAAGGAGCCCAGATCCAGTTTGCCCCACTGCAACTTTAAAGTACTGTCAGTGGCTACTTCCAGAAGCTGGGATTCCAGATGTGAGGGCAAAGCAACATCATTTTTAGTGGGATCCACAGAAAATGGGTCCGCAATCCACATGTGTCCCTCTCTGGGATCCTCAGGAAAGTACTCATCAAATTGTTACTGCCAGTTGTGAGAGGTGCTGTGAGACGAAGTCACTAATCTTCACCTGGGGGAGTTTTCCAAAATGTCAGACAAAAGGGGAAACATGTCCATCCTTTTTTCCTGAGCCCTCTTAATCCACAAAGCAAGTTTCCTCTTAAAAGCTTGAACTTTATCTGCAACAACAAATATGTTGCTATTTCTCCCTTGAAGTGAGATATTCAGGTGCTTCAGCTGTGAAAAAATGTCACAGAGGTAGGCAAGTTTAGCTGTGAACTGTGCATTGGCATAATAATGTGCAAAAGGAGAATTTCTCTCAGTGAGAAAAGATAGGACCTCATTCCTCAGTTCAAACAAACACTTGAGGACCAGTCCTCTTGAGAGCCATCTCACCTCACTGTGATAGAGCACCTGGACATGATCTGCTTCCAAGCCTTCACAAAGTTTAGCAGAAAATCTGGAGTTCACAGCATTATTTTTAATGAAGTTTATGGTTTTCACACTTACATCCATCAACCTCATGTAACTCTGGTGACATTTTTTTTTGCCGCAAGGCTTTCACGGTGAAGAAAACAGTGGGTCCATTTAGCTTCTGGGGCACGATCAAGTATCTGCCTGACGAGACCATGATGCCTGCCTGTCATTGACGCTGCACCATCGCTGCACATCCCAACACAGTTCTGCCAGTCTAGGCCGTTCTCTTTGTAGTAGTTATCCATGCAGCGGAAACATTCCTGAGCCGTAGTCCGTGTGAGCTCTCCACAAAACAGTATGTCTTCGTGCAAACTACTGTCCCAGCGATAGCGAACAAAAACCAGTAGCAGTGCAGCATTTGTGACGTCAGTAGACTTGTCTAGTTGCAAAGAGAAAAATGGGCTCCTTTTTATTCTTTCTAGCAACTGATGCTGTATGTCTGTGGCCATGTCCGCGATACGGTGACTAACAGTGTCGTTTGAGAGTGGGATGGGCAGTAGCTTTTTTGCAGCAGCCTCTCCGATCGTCTCACGGCACATATCTACAGCGGCAGGTAAAACCAACTCCTCCGCTATCGTGAATTGCTTTCTTAGTCTGTGCCACTCATCTGGCTACAAGGTAGCTGGCTTTCAAAGCGCATTTAGAACATGGTTTTGTCATGTCAGGATACTTTCTAGATCAGGACAAGCAGCATGAACCACTGAACAAAGAAACTCCAACAATTCTGACATTTACAGTAATGATGAGATTCATCTGGACTGATTTCAGAGTTCAGCTTCACAGTTTTCCTTCTTTCACATCTAACATATTTCTGAGTTATCTGGATTGAACTGATGATGATTGACTCAATCCTTGTTGTTTTTATCTTTACTCAGAGTTGTCAGAGTATCAGATTTGTAAATCCTGTTCAGGAGGAGGTTTATTTAAAATAAACTGGATTAGATTAGAATAATTGTGCTCATACTTTCACTAATCAAGAGTTTACTGTTTATATATTTTACATTTATTAATAAATTGACATTTTATTTATCAATTTACTAAATTGTTTTTTTAAATAGTATTTGATTTTTTTAAAAAATGTTTTAAATGAGTAAGTGTTGTAAATCTGTTTTGAAGTAAGATGTTTTTCAAATAAAGGTTTCAGAGTCTTGCCCTCAAAGTCCTCAAAATGTGTGTATTTTTATTGTACTTACCCTGAAACTACATTAAACAAGAGTTTATTTCCTCTGTATTTAAAACTTGGAATGGTTTTAGTTTCACTTGCCTTGAAAAGAAGCCCAAACCAAAACAGCTGCACTTTTGCTATGAAAAAAAAAGAGTGTATAAATGCACTGATATTAACTCCATAATTTAAAAAAGCCTTTATGAATTGGTCCACGATTATTACAAAAATCTACACAGTGTATGTTCTTGCTAAATTGCTCCCAATTGTAAGATTGTTACTTAGCATAGTGAATATGAATATGTACCCCTTAAAATACACAGTAAAATCCCCAGAGTTAACCCTCTGGAGTCTGAGGCTGATTTGGGGCCTGGAGAAGTTTTGACATGCCCTGACATTTGTGCTTTTTCAGTTGTTCATAAACATATTAATGGAAAAAGTGTCATTACACTGTATTCAGCACAAACTAGGCTACAATAATATGTGAGGAACATGTATGTACATGTTTGTATTTTTGAAGGAATAACATTTATGCGTGGTTATTGAAAAAACAAAAAACTTAAGTCACTGAAATAAGGCCAAAAAAAGTATAGTAAATCTGTGTTTACAAGACTTTAGGGTATTGGAGGTTGTAGACTAGAGTTTTTGCTTCAAAATTATGTAAAAATTATGCTGCCTACTCCTTCATATAAAACAATATATTGATTTAGTTTTTGTAAGACACTTTTTGCCAAGAAACACAGTATGCGTGGAGGCGTGAATCACCACTGAATAATGGGCCATTCTCACCTGAGAAGACAAAAGAATTGCATAGTAATGAGCTGAAATGACTTGCATATTAATGAGGAAATACTGGATTCTCATATGCTTATGTCAATTTTCTATACAGAGGAGTTATATTTATTTAATATTCATTGTCATTACTATGAGCGCTGGTGTTTTCAATTCATACTTGAAGTCGGAGGGCGCTCTCTGTGCATTTTTAGTCCACAAATTCATCTAAAAGAAGAAGAGGCTATTCCATGAATGGAGTTTCCAATTCATACTGCAGCCGGAGGGCGCTAAAGAAACAAAAACTCATCTAAAATTCATCTATAGAAGAAAAGAAAACAGGAACTAACTGCATGTCTTCTAGAGCTCGCTAACCATGACTTTTACATCCAGATAAACACTTTTCAAGACAATAAATACACGATTGAGACGATGAATGCATGTATTGCCTCTGAATTTGCGTCTGAATAGCGCTGGCTCCGTGGGCGTGGCCGCATTAGCGGATAATGAGCTGAATCACTGACTTCTGACATGGCTCTCTTTTCATACAGATTACATAAACACAGAAGGTTTGTTTTCGATTTGACTTACATGATTTAAAACCTGACATCTTAACGTTTTTTTAGACATAAGTGTAATTTTTCTGTGATTAGTATTCACTAAGTTACAGTTCATTTTCTGAGAACTATCAGATTGGACTTCGTTCAGAGGGAGAGGAGAAATCACGCATCATGTTAGTTTTCTTTATTTTACAAAAAGCACAACATTTTGTTTTTACTCTGAGTGTATACAAATAAAAGAAGATATTCTATAGTTTCAATTGATATATTACTTATGTCTCTATGACAAAAATGACGGAGTATTTTAAGTCTGTTTTGCTGCAATGTGAAAAAAAACCTGCAAAACGCGCCGGCGCGTTTTCAGATCCCTCAGAGAGTTAAATCAAATGCTCGGAGTACATATGGTCCCTCTCTAAATAGTGTTAAAGTAACACTGAAGCAGAGTTAAAGTTAATGAGATAATTAAGCAATTAATAAGGCTGTGACTGAAGTCAGTTGTAGTTCTTGTGTTTCTCTTTTCTTCAGTGATTCTGCTTGTTAACAGCAGGTGTTCATCACTAATGCACAATTCATCACTTAATTAATTGTTTAATTATCTCATTAACTTCAACTCTGCTTTAGTGTTATTTTAGAACTATTTAGAGAGGGACCATATGTACTCTGAGCAGAGTTGATTTAACTCTGGAGATTTTTCTGTGTACTTATTGTAATAAGCATTCTAAAATATTTACAGTATAAATAATTTGTTAATTTTCCTGGTTGTTACCCCTTTATTCCCCAAACTTTACATATTGTGCCCTTATACCTAAACATACATACTCTATAGGTACTCTATAATTACTGAAATTATGCTGTGAATTAATTTTACTGACGCAGTACTTTGCAGGCTGTAATCTAAAGAGTTACATTTATTCTGATGTTATTTCACTGACAGAAGTTCAGCTGTAGTATTAATGTAATGAAGAGAAAATAAGAGACTCTATAACATCTCACTGTTACTAATTTATCATGAGCTCAAAGCATTATGGGAAGAATCTCTCTAGAGTCTGTTCTGATTCATCAACACAGTTTCATTGATGATCCAACAATATAAACCCCAAACCCAGGATAGAGCGGTTGAGTGAATGTGGTCTGGACTGTGTGGATGAGGCTCATTGTGTCTCCAGAGACGCTGTAGAAGGACAGAGTTCCTGCACTGCGATCCACATACACTCCTATTCTACTGCTGATCGACTTTACAGGGAGTTCAGTCTTTATGTTATTGTGACTGAATGAGTAACTGGAGGAAGAGCAGAACAAACTCCAGGACTGATCATTAGATCCAAACCAACACTTATTATCCCCTCCTTTCCTCCTGATGCTCTTATATGACACTGAAATTAATACACCAACACCACTCCACTCAATCTCCCAGTAACAGCGTCCACACACACTCTCTCTACACAACACCTGAGGATTACATTCATCAAATCTGTCTGGATGATCAGGATATGGCTGAAGCTCTGTGCCAGTGCGTGTAATTACTCTATTCTTCTTAGACAGCCGGAGGCGTTTATTCACTGTGTTCAGATCCAGAGTGAGCTGATGGGAATCTGATGGAGATAAAACACATCACAATCAGGAATTATCAATCTGTCTGATATCCTGTGATATCCTATCATTATCATTATCAAACATTTTCTAAATGCCTTCCCTGAGTATATATGTTAGTTATTATTCTGTTTATTATAATTAGGCCTATTATTATAACATTGAATATTCAAATGTTTGGGGTCAGTACAATTCTTTTTAAAATAAACTGATACTTTAATTCAGCGAAGATCCATCAAGTTGATTCAACAATAAGTGTAACTAGATAAAAATAATTTTGTAGACAAACTTTAAGTTGGCTTGAAAGTTTAAAAAAAAAAGTTTTAGTTTTGTGGTTTTAAAAGGTGGATAGATAAATAAACTCAAAGTGGTAGTAACGGTTTGCTATAACATAACATTTCTAGCATGTTTTAAAGGGGACATATCACGAGAGCCACTCCCCCTCGGGTCATACTTAGGCTGTCAGTGACACAGTTCCACAGAAGGCCTACCAAGGCCGCTCAAACACTTCTGATACCCAGCTTCTTTCAAAAAAAAAGGGGGTACCTTTTAGGAAATGTAGCCAAGGGGAACCCAAAGGAATCCAGGGGAAGAAATTCGACCCTGATTGCCACCAGGGAGGCCGACCTGGTCTAGCAATGACCTAGTCTTGGCCAACAACCTGTCTGATCACAGAGTCTCAAGTCACATCTTCAGAGAAGATATCCAGTAATCAACTCAGACCAGATCGCAGAGACAGGCATCCTGGAGAGCGGGACTCAGCTTAGCACTTTTTACCCTTACAAGGGAGGGAGTAAATTCTGCACAATCCTAGGATCTACTCAGTGCTTGTTTATCTATGCACTGAGGAGGCTGTGCACTCCCAAACAAGGGAGGCCTTATATAGGCCTTCAACCACTGACCAGACTTTGGGAGCTAAGTGCTATAAAGGACAACCCTCCAGCCGAGGGGAGTACTAAGCTCAACCTAACAGGTAGATCATACTGTAATCACAAAATCATGAAGGCTCCTGGAGAGCCTGCAACAATGGCTAATTCTACCCACTGTAGACAAATTCACCGCAGCCTTGTAAAAAAAAGCCATGTGAAACTACATGCTTAATCTGCTGAGATATACCCAAATGTGGGGGATATGCTTACAGGACGGCTTGTGAAGGCCAAACGCCTAAAGCAACTCAATTGCTGACAATGCAAGAGCCCACGAACATAGGAACTTGTTCTGATTGAAATCGAGTTTAACTGCCAGATAAGACTGTAGAGTGCCCACATATCAGTCTACCTCAACATTCCAACAAGCAGTGTACTCAGTAAAAACCCTGTTTACTCTTTAAGCAAGAGGAGTACAAACTTACGCCATCATGCTCTGAAGGAGGTCCAAATGGAGACCTGCGACTTCAGAATGACACAGGCAACAGCTAGTGGCAGTGCCTAAGCTCTAAGGGAGCCATAAATGAGAACCAAACTATACAGTGAGGTTAACAAATTTAACTCAACCTGAGCTTAAATCCATCCATACATTCCAACAGTCAATGTACTCAGTAAAATCACCTTATACCCTTAGAGTAAGGAGAGTACAAAGAATATTACACCACCATGCTCTGAGGGAGGCCCAAAACGGGCCTACTACCTCAAAAGATCACAGGCATAAAGCTGTGGCAGTATTAGTCTCCAAGTGAGCAAACTCTATACTACACATTTACCAACAAGCCTTGTAATATAACAAGCTATTGTGCTCTGAAGGAGGCCCAAATGAAGCCTTCTACTTCCAACAACATAAGTGTCAGCTTGTGGCAGTTGTACTAACTCTAAAGGGAGCTATCTATGAACCAAACTAACTAGTGAGGTTAAAATAAATAAACTCAACCTGAGCTTAAACATTCCAACAGGCAGTATACTCAGTAAAAACAATTTTTACACTTAAAGCAAGGGGAGTAGAACTAGTCACCGTAATCTGAAGGAGGCCAAAACATCGGCCTACTACTACAGAAGATACAGGTGCTAACCTGTGGCAGTATTTAAAAGAGTTACTGGGCTCACATAGTGTAGGGCAGTAATCAGAACTAACAGTACTAAAGCATAAACAACCCTGAAAAACAGGGTTTTGTGCTATCCATCCTACCGTGAACAACACAGGATGCGTCCTTCTCACCACAACAGAAACA
Organism: Megalobrama amblycephala; assembly: GCF_018812025.1. NCBI lineage: Eukaryota > Metazoa > Chordata > Actinopteri > Cypriniformes > Xenocyprididae > Megalobrama > Megalobrama amblycephala. The sequence goes on along the minus strand of NC_063057.1, from coordinate 31,075,159 downwards.
TCTGTACAAAACCCTTCAGGAACAGGAGCTTTATGAAAAAAGCTACAACCATTTCACTCAAGCTTGAACATAAGTTCAAGGGGCTCAGGGGAAAAGACTAGAGTCAGAGTACCAGCTACATAGTTCTGGGGGAAATGGGCCACAGCAACAATATAGTGTCTTATACACAGTTATAAGGGGCCTATCCACCTGAGACAACAGCACCAGGGAGACTTAGCAATAGTCTGCTACCCTAGCTGCTATCTAATCTAGCACTTACACCATAAGGAAAGGGGATAACGGGCCTTGGCCATTTATCAGGTAGATCAGGCTCCAGTGGAGCCTCCCTGATACTAGCCCTAGAGTTTTAGATCTGCTACCAAGTAGTTGGCCCTAGAGCAGGCCACCTTGAAGGCGATCCTTAGCACTTCCAGCTAAGTTAGTATTCTGACTCCCTAGAGTTATATCAGAGTGTAGGCTCTTTAAGAGCATCCCTAGTACTTGCCTTGAGCTTGGTCAATACTCGTCTGGTTGAGTCCAGTGGGTACTGCGAGGTAGAGTACTGCGCTCCCAAGGTCTGATCGGAAGGTTGAAGGTCTCTCGTGAGACCTCCCTGGTAGGTCAGCATTTAAGGCTGAGGTACTCTTCTCTCGAGTGGGTCATCATATACCTTGCCCCCTGAGTTGATCTTAAAGGTTTAAGAGGTTCTTTTTAGTAAGAACTCCTTTGGTAGATCAGCTCCTGTTGGAGCTGGAGGTATGTCTCACATTGGGGACCCTATCTAGAGTATTCAGCCTCCAGTGTGCTTTATTTAAGAAGTGCTCTGTAGATCCTAGGTTGAGCAGAGTTACTCCCCTCAATTGCAAGGGTTCAAAAGTTCTAGCTGAGTCCTTGCTCCCCAGGATGCCTTGTCTCTACGATCCGGTCTGAGTTGGTTACTGCCAGTTTGCAGTCCCTCTTTCTGGATCCCTCCTCTGGAGGCTAGTGCTTTAGAAGACTCTGTTTTGGTAACAGATAGTTCGCTGGCCAATATGATTGCCATAATTTGATAGCGTTTCAAACACCGGTTTACACAAAGGTGTTCCCCATATGCGTTAAGACACAGTGTCTCGTTCCCTGTTCTCAGGGAACCATGGTTACATGCGTAACCTGAGATGATATTTTTAAAAGCCACTTCTGCCAGAAGCAGAAATGTACATGGCTGGAATGAAGGCCAAAACAGTACCTTCTTAGTAGAACTTTGATTTTCACAAGTGCATTGGGTTTCCAAAAAAAGAGGAACTAGACCTTTAATTCTTCCATCACATAATGTCTAGCACAATATTTAAACTGTAGGTTGTACCTTCAAGATGCTGAGATGCCTACACTTTCGATATCTAAATTTTGCCTTAATGCCTTTTTGTGGTTTACTGGCCTTGGGGACATGAACTTGTGTACGTGTCCAGTTTTCATAGTATATAAGGACGTTATTTTTCCTGTATGATTAGTCTCTATCTGACATTCTCTGTGTCGTGACTCAATTTTTGCTCTTTGCGACAAGATCTCATCAATTTTTCCTTAGGCAAGAATATTTCACACAGACTTATACTTAGATTTTTGATTAACATATTAATTAGATTTTGTTAAGATCTTACTAAACTTTTGATTAAGATTTTTACTAATGTCTTTCTTAGATAAATCTTAGATTTTGACTTCAAATATTTCATAGATATTAGAAGTTGGTTTCTAACTGTTTGTGTTATTTTGTTATGATAATTTTCCTTTATTAAATTTACATTTTTATCATTCAAAATTCATGTTTATCATTTATTATTTGATTATATTTTATTAAGGAATAAAATTGATTTAATCATCTGACCTAGCTCTCCTCATTGCATCAGGGATATTTCACAATATTACTTTATTTATACATGCAGTAGATGTTCAATATACAGTGGGTACGGAAAGTATATATTTCACTCTTTGTTATATTGCAGCCATTTGCTAAAATCATTTAAGTTCATTTTTTTCCGTCATTAATGTACACACAGCACCCCATATTGACAGAAAAACACAGAATTGTTGACATTTTTGCAGATTTATTAAAAAAGAAAAACTGAAATATCACATGGATCCTAAGTATTCAGACCCTTTGCTGTGACACTCATATATTTAACTCAGGTGCTGTCCATTTCTTCTGATCATCCTTGAGATGGTTCTACACCTTCATTTGAGTCCAGCTGTGTTTGATTATACTGATTCGGACTTGATTAGGAAAGCCACACCCCAGTCTATATAAGACCTTACAGCTCACAGTGCATGTCAGAGCAAATGAGAATCATGAGGTCAAAGGAACTGCCTGAAGAGCTCAGAGATAGAATTGTGGCAAGGCACAGATCTGGCCAAGGTTACAAAAAACATTTCTGCTGCACTTAAGGTTCCTAAGAGCACAGTGGCCTCCATAATCCTTAAATGGAAGACGTTTGGGACGACCAGAACCCTTCCTAGAGCTGGCTGTCCCAGCCAAACTGAGCTATCGGGGGAGAAGAGCCTTGGTGAGAGAGGTAAAGAAGAACCCAAAGATCACTGTGGCTGAGCTCCAGAGATGCAGTCGGGAGATGGGAGAAAGTTTGTAAAAAGTCAACCATCACTGCAGCCCTCCACCAGTCGGGGCTTTACGGCAGAGTGGCCCGACGGAAGCCTCTCAGTGCAAGACACATGAAAGCCCGCATGGAGTTTGCTAAAAAACACCTGAAGGACTCCAAGATGGTGAGAAATAAGATTCTCTGGTCTGATGAGACCAAGATAGAACTTTTTGGCCTTAATTCTAAGCGGTATGTTTGGAGAAAACCAGGCACTGCTCATCACCTGTCCAATACAGTCCCAACAGTGAAGCATGGTGGTGGCAGCATCATGCTGTGGGGGTGTTTTTCAGCTGCAGGGACAGGACAACTGGTTGCAATCGAGGGAAAGATAAATGCGGCCAAGTACAGGGATATCCTGGACGAAAACCTTCTCCAGAGTGCTCAGGACCTCAGACTGGGCCGAAGGTTTACCTTCCAACAAGACAATGACCCTAAGCACACAGCTAAAATAACGAAGGAGTGGATTCACAACAACTCCGTGACTGTTCTTGAATGGCCCAGCCAGAGCCCTGACTTAAACCCAATTGAGCATCTCTGGAGAGACTTACAAATGGCTGTCCACCAACGTTTACCATCCAACCTGACAGAACTGGAGAGGATCTGCAAGGAGGAATGGCAGAGGATCCCCAAATCCAGGTGTGAAAAACTTGTTGCATCTTTCCCAAAAAGACTCATGGCTGTATTAGATCTTCTACTAAATACTGAGCAAAGGGTCTGAATACTTAGGACCATGTGATATTTCAGTTTTTCTTTTCTAATAAATCTGCAAAAATGTCAACAATTCTGTGTTTTTCTGTCAATATGGGGTGCTCTGTGTACATTAATGAGGAAAAAAAATGAACTTAAATGATTTTAGCAAATGGCTGCAATATAACAAAGAGTGAAAAATTTAAGGGGTTCTGAATACTTTCCGTACCCACTGTATATTAGCAGTGTCTCATTCAGTTTACTAGATATCCTGTGCAAATCATCATTTACATGATCAACTATAAAACTCTTCTGTCATGTTTTCTTTCACCTTCTACAGGAAGAACATGAACACTCAGTGAGTTCCTCTGCTTAGTGACTTACATTGTAGGAAGTCGTTCCTGGTCCTGAGAACAATGTTGGTGAAAGTGACTGTGGAAATCAACAGACATGATGAGTGTGATTATCATGTCAAGAGAAAATGATCCTGCATCTGATTCTAAAACATTTCTAATATGATCTTCTACATGATATGAGATGATGGAGGATCATTTCTGAGAGCAGATGAATCTCCAGGACTTTACCTCTGTCAGAGATCTTCTTGAGTTCCTCTTTGCAGAAATCCTCCAGTTTGTCTCTCAGCTGACAAACAAATTCTCTCACACCATCAAAAGAGGAGAGAGAACTGAAGGGATCGTCATTTATGTCTGTAGATTCAGGAGGAGCTGAGAGAGACTGGAAACTCTACAGAAAACAGAAATCAAAGATCATCACCTCCACACTTCAGCCAATAACCTGCACTACTGTCAGATTTGAGCAGCTCTTGTTGATCTTTAGCAACTTTCCTCAATCCAGCACTTTCACAGCATCAGATTCATTCTTCTCATATTCATTAAATCATGTTAGAGCATGTAAGTTCTAGTGTTTGACACTTACACTATATGTGAACTTTCATTCCAAGTTTTTCAATTTGAAGATTATCTGATTTTGGTAAACATTGCTCAAAATGTGTAGTCAAACATTGTAAAAAGATAAGTAAATAGATGATTGGAAATTTAGCTGGATGAAACTGGTACCATCAAGTTCATGGATTTCACATTGTTGTAAAACAGTTTAAATATTAGTAAGGTTTTGAGCTGTTACTCTTTGGAAGCTCAATATATCGTTCAGAAAAAGTTCCTAAGAGATTTCCAGAGCTGAACTGCATTTGTAAGTGCATCTCTTTCAAAAGAAGATGATCAGATGAGAGTCTGACTGATGATTAAATAATAACCGAACACACAGATCAACACTTCAGTCAATGGCTCATTCTGCTCTCATGAAATGTTTCTCTGTGAGTCTCTTGCTCAAGTCCACTATGATCCTGTTCTTCTAGATCTCTGTTACCTGCAGGAAATGGATGTGATCCTGTGTGTGTGAAAGCTGCTCCAGCTCAGCGTCTCTCCTCCTCAGATCATTGATCTCCTGCTCCAGACACTCCAGTCGTCCTTCAGCTCGACTCACTGCAGTCTTTTCCTGATCTCTGATCCGCTGTATGGCCTCAGAGCGGCTTCTCTGAATGGAGCGGATGAGCTCAGTGAAGATCCTCTCTCTGTCCTCCACTGCTGTCTGTGCAGAGCGCTGTTAGGACACACATGACAATCACACAGTGGCTTCAGTGAGTCCTGACTGAGACTTCTCAAACTTTTCTTCTTCTCCAGACTCACCTTATGAGACTCCACAGTCTCTCTCAGCTGCTGGAGATCTTTCTCTCTCTGCTGGATCCTCTGCTGGAACCACCTCTGCGTCTCCTTCAGCTGGTGCTAAAGGACAAACCAATGACAAGAGAAACATCACATAAATCATCAAGTAAACAGATATGAATCCGGTATTAGTGAAGTGGTGAGATTGAGGGGTTAAAGGTCTTGGATCATAGATTATAGGATCTATCATAACTGTCAGAATTATTTCACCAATGTCTAGTTTTATGGGGATAGTTCACCAAGAAATGTAAATTCTTTCATTGTTTACTCATCCTCATGTCTTTGCAAATGATTGTATGATTTTCTCTTGCATAACACAAAAGAGGACATCTCTGTTTCTAGAGTCCAAACCAAATATGGTGACACGTCAATAACATTGTGCATGTCACATTACTAAACATGCCAGCAGATTTGATTTTGGATTTTTCTTATTACATCTGAAGACTTAGCCTGCATCTCAATGTGCATACAATCCATCCTAAATAGTATGTTAGTAATTTTCAATACTATTTAGGGCGGATAGGGTAGATCACCCCCCTTGGAGTTGTATGGATTAGTGCTACCTTAATGTCCTTTTTGAAGACTGAAACTTTTGGATCCTATTGAATTTCAATATATGGACAGATGAGATGATTGATTCCTTAAAATACCTTCTTTAGTGTTCATCAAAAATCACATCAGTTTGAAATAACATGAGTAAATATTGACTGTTCATTTTTTGGATGAACTATTGGTTTAAAGGTCCCGTTCTTCGTGATCCCATGTTTCAAACTTTAGTTAGTGTGTAATGTTGTTGTTAGAGTATAAATAAAATCTGTAAAATTTTAAAGCTCAAAGTTCAATGCCAAGCGAGATATATTTAACAGAAGTCGCCTACATCGAACGGCCAGTTTGGACTACATCCCTCTACTTCCTTCTTTAATGACGTCACTAAAACAGTTTTTTGACTAACCTCCGCCCACAGGAATACACAAGAGTTGCGTTTGTAGAGTGTGTTTGTCGCCATGTCGTCGAAACGCTGTTATTTTCATCCCGCAGTCCAATCACCGGGTCTGATTCCGGCTCAAATTGATAGGGTAAAATTAAAGACATGTTTACAATAACACGGAGCGCGTGCATCTCCACGTTATGGTAAGAGGCGTGACTTTTCCGGGCACAGTGCGCTCAGAGCTGTCGAATCACAACACAGGAACCGCTGGCACAATCAGAACTCGTTACGTATTTCTGAAGGAGGGACTTCATAGAACAAGGAAGTCATCAGCCCGTTTTTATGACAGTGGAAACAGCGGTATACAGATAAGTAAATTATGTGAAAAATACTGTGTTTTTTTACACGCGAAATATGAACATGTTATATTGCACACTATAAACACAATCAAAGCTTCAAAAAATCACGAAAAACTGGACCTTTAAAGGGGTCCTGTTATACTTGTGTCCATGTTCATCATTCTTTGCAAAGCTCTGCAAAGTTACAAAGTCCCTCGAGCGTGTCAGGTTTTGGTGATGATGAAGGAGAGAGGACTCAATTGCAGGTAGAAGGAGGGCTTTTTATTAACAATAAAAAATAAAACAAAACAAGACAACAAAAACTACCCCGTGGGGGAAAACAGACTTGACTCGACTTGACCAAAGGAAACACACACGGGAACACACGACAGGAAATTACGACAACGAACCAGCACAGGACTGCAAACACAAGGAGAATAAATAGGAGAGCAAACAAGGCAGGAAATGAGGGAGGACAGGTGGGGCAAATCAACCAATAATGAGATAACAAGGTGGGCAGGGTCAAGACAATAGACATGAGAGCACATGGCACAAAGAAACACATGACAAGCCATGTGCTCACACCAAACAAAACAAAGACACAAGCACATGGCCAATGAAGACAAATCACAAGCCATGTGCTTACACAAGACGAGACACAAACACGTGACTATGAAAACTCATAAGCCACGTGTTCACACAAAAGACAAAACATGAAAGCACGCGGCAGGTGGAAACAACCGCGTGCTACACAAAACACGACAATACAAGAGACAAAACATGAGACAAGAACGCACGGCAAGTGAAAGAACACTCGACCGTGCGCTCACAAGAAAGACAGGACTGGGAGCGCGAGTGTCCGAATCCCGACACGAAACTGAAACCAAACTAGACACGAGTGCCGGGATCCAAACGCCACGCTCCCAACATGAAACAAGGCACGCAAACAAGAGAGCGCACGGCCTCGAGAACACTCGAGACCGTACGCTCACACAAAAACACGACAAGAACGGGAGTGTCAGAGCTCTGTCACAAAACCAAGAAATAAACTAGACCGAAGTGACAGAACCCTGACACTAACCCCCCCCCCACAGACAGGGCAGACAGCTTGGGTGGCGCCGGCAGGGCAGACAGCTTGGCAGGCGCCGGCAGGGCAGACAGCTGGGGTGGCGCCGGCAGGGCAAGGCGCTCGGGAGGTGCCGGCAGGGCAGACGGCTCGGGTGGCGCTGGCAGGGCAAGGCGCTTGGGTGGCGCCGGCAGGGCAGACAGCTTGGCAGGTGCCGGCAGGTCAAGGCGCTGGGGAGTCGCCGGCAGGGCAAGGCGCTTGGGAGGCACAAGAATGGCCTCTGGGGTTGGAGCGGGCTCTGGAGCGGACTCACGGGCTGGAGCGGGCTCTGGGAAGTTCTCCGGGCCTAGAGGGATGGAGGAAGGCTTCTTCCTCCTCTTCCTCCTTTTGTGAGGGTGAGGCAGTGGCACTGTGCCTACCTCCTCTGTGGGCGCTGCAGCTTCCTTGGTCGACTCTGGGGGTGCTGCAGCATCCTTGGTCGCCTCGGGGGAGACTGCAACGGTCACAGCCACCACTGGAGGCGCTGCAGTGGCTTCAGCCACCTCTGGGCAGGTGGCAGATGAGGCTGACCTGTTCTTCCTCCTCCTCCTCCCTCTCCCCGAAGAGGTCATCGGAGGACTGGGGACCTGGCAGCTTGTGAGGGGAATGGGAGGTGGACCAAGAGGGGGAAGGCCACCTTCTTCTCCGCAATTGTATACATACCCCACAAACTGCCAGAAAGACAAAATCCCCAGCATTCCCATCTCCCAGGCGCTGACAGGCTCATTAAGGCTGCTGTTGAAAATGTCCTTGAGCGCTGCGTCGCTGATGTTGAGCCCCTCCGCTGTGAACACGAACAGGTGAGCAAACTCCTTCACGCTGACTCCCCCTTGCTGAAGAGAAAGGAGCTTGCTGCACTGATCCACCATCAGCTGAGCGGAGGGGCTGGGAGATGGAAAAAGGAAGATGCCCATCCTTCTGCTGAGTCCTCTATTGGCTGGTTCGTTCTGTCAGGTTTTGGTGATGATGAAGGAGCGAGGACTCAATTGCAGGTAGAAGAAGGGCTTTTTATTAACAATAAAAAATAAAACAAAACAAGACAACAAAAACTACCCCGTGGGGGAAAACTTGACTTGACTTGACTTGACTTGACTTGACTTGACTTGACCAAAGGAAACACACACAGGAACATACGACAGGAAATTACGACAGGAAATTACGACAACGAACCAGCACAGGACTGCAAACACAAGGAGAATAAATAGGAGAGCAAACAAGGCAGGAAATGAGGGAGGACAGGTGTAACCAATAATGAGATAACAAGGTGGGCGGGGTCAAGACAATAGACAATAGACCAAACAAAACAAAGACACAAGCACATGACCAATGAAGACAAATCACAAGCCATGTGCTTACACAAGACGAGACACAAACACGTGACTATGAAAACTCATAAGCCACGTGTTCACACAAAAGACAAAGCACGCGGCAGGTGGAAGTACAAGAGACAATACATGAGACAAGAACGCACGGCAAGTGAAAGAACACTCGACCGTGCGCTCACAAGAAAGACAGGACTGGGAGCGCGAGTGTCCGAATCCTGACATGACACTGAAACCAAACTAGACACGAGTGCCGGGATCCGAACGCCACGCTCCCAACATGAAACAAGGCACGCAAACAAGAGAGCGCACGGCCTCGAGAACACTCGAGACCGTACGCTCACACAAAAACACGACAAGAACGGGAGTGTCAGAGCTCTGTCACAAAACCAAGAAATAAACTAGACCGAAGTGACAGAACCCTGACAGAGCGGGAGTTATTCTCTACAAACACATCACAATATCCCTTATAAATTCCCGCCCAAGGCATACGCTAAATAAAGTACCATGTCCAAGAGACCCTGTTTTTACCACCCCGAATCTAAACCCCTTTTTCAGCCTTCCTAATGCAGACTAACTTGATGGTTAAAATGTACTTTTAACACTGTTCCTCAGCAGTATACAACCTCTATGTTGTACCTCTATGTCATTTTTATAACGACTGCTTTCTGAACCATGCAGTTCAATGCAGGACAGATGTTGTAAATTAAGTAACAAACAATGGTTTGGGAGAAGCCTATTCATTCAGCCATTCATTCTGTCATTCATCATTATAAGCGTATTTAAGTCCCAGCAACAATTCTTCCAACAAGTCCAATCACAACAGACTGAGACCAGGGGCCTCATTTATAAAACTTTGCGTAGGATTTGCGTCAGAAGTGGCGTACGGATGAAACATAGGACGTGCGTACGCACAGAAATATTCGGATTTATAAAACCGTGCGCACGCACATCCTACGGATTTTTCCCTTAATAAATCACAATCAATTCTAAATGTAGCGCAGCTTTTGCGGCTTCATGACACGCCCATAAATAGTCCGTGAAACGCCCACAAGTTAATATTCATTGATTGCGAAATCATGGCAAACACAGAGAGGAAATCAAAAAAACGTAACTTCACTCAATGTGAAGTAGAAGTTATCGTTGGCGAGGTGGAAAAGAGGAGAAAAATGTTGTTTGGAGGGCACAGTGTGGGCATTACTAATGCCAAAAAGGCACTTGAGTGGCAAACGGTGGCAGACGCCGTAAATGCTGTAGCCTCACAACCTCGGACCGTGGCCGAAATAAAAAAGAAATGGTCGGACATCAAAGTCGAGGCAAAAAAACGTCTAGCGCTCCATCGCCAGAGTGTGTCTGCCACGGGTGGGGGAAAGGGGACACCGGAGCTGACCCCTCTTGATGAGAGACTGGCGGCAATTATTGGGGAATCCCTATTAAGTGGAGTGGTGACTGAGGCGGAGGGGGACACTGACGCGCCAGATGCACCGGGTGACACAGGTAAGAGAAATAAGTAAAATGAATGCAGTCAAGTCACATGTATGCAGGCTACACAATTACAGTTTATTAATATAGAACAATTTTATTTCAGTTGCTGGGTGTTCCAGCGGGGCCAGTGGTTACGATGCTGCAGCTGAGCAGCCGTCTGGACCCAGCGTCTCCACGGCACGCGGCTCTCAACCCTCCAGCAGTGGACGTGTCCTCACCGATGCAGTCCTTGAAATGCAGAGGGAAGTCATTAGTTCAATCAGAGAGGTGGCCAAGGAGTTGGGCGAAATCAAGACTGCCCTGACTGAAATAAACTGCACGATGAGGGAATTCTTGAATAAATAATATTTTCCACACCTTTTGTTGTTCTTTACAAGCGACGCATCACTTCCAAACGCTGGCGCACAGCAGCAGCATTTGGCTCAAATGCGTGGGGATGGGGTTCAGGGTCGGGGCCAACACAGCAATCGGCGCCAGGGGGTAGAGGCACGTTTTTAAGCTGTGCCACATTGTGTAGCACAGCACATGCCAGCACGATTTGGCACACCTTTTCAGGCGTGTACAATAACCTCCCTCCAGTGCAGTCGAGGCAGCGCCATCTGCCCTTAAACAGGCCGATGGTGCACTCCACTATAGCGCGAGCTCGGCTGTGGCACATGTTGTAGTGCCTTTCCTCTGCACTATGTGGGTTGAGGAAAGGCGTAAGCAGCCACTGTTTGAGGGGATATCCACTGTCCCCTGCAAGGATAGTGAAAGGGTTAAGACATTGAAGTACATTAAAATGTGAATGTCTATAATCAAACGTACCTAGAAGCCAGCCATCACGTATAGCACCAGCCTCGAGTCTGCGTCCAACACTGCTGTGTCTTAAAATAAATGAGTCATGGGTTGACCCAGGCCACCGAGCTACTACATTAGTGAGCAACATGTCTGCATCACAAATAATTTGGACATTGATTGAATGAAAATGCTTTCGATTAATGAAAGTATTTTCATTAACGTTCGGTGCCCTTATGGCAACATGAGTGCAGTCAATAGCACCGATGACATTTGGGAAACCATACATAGCTGCAAATTGAGCTTTCTTGTTTGCCTGTTCACCCGCCGTGTATGGAAACTTTATGGAATCATGGGACGAAGCTATTATGCCTTTTAACACGTCTGGCATTACCCGGCTAAGGGTCGGCTGAGATATTCCTGACCTGTCAGCCAATTCCCTCTGAAAAGTGCCAGTCGCCAGGAATCCTAGTGTTGTTAGGACTTGAAGTGGGACTGGCACGGCGTGGTTCCTCCGAGTGCTCCTCTGTAACGCCGGGCCCAAAAGCCCGCAGAGGTCCAACAGGACGGCTCGAGGAAGTCGGAACCGGCTCATAAGCCACTCGTCCTCGTTTGCCAGCAAGTCTTCTTGCTGTCTAAAGATGCGTTCACTCCGAATTCTTCCATTTGCCACATCTTCTAAGAGCGCAAGATCAGCCATTGTGCGTCATTACGCATTGTGATGGGGCATTTTATTTCCATCCATTTAATTGCATCTGACAAGCTACAGATGTCGGTAATAATCGACGTGGAAATGGGAAATTGTTCAGCGCAAATGTAATTTCTTGTTGCTTTCTGAATGGTTGAGACATACGCCATACATTGTTTTATCAAAAATAAAACAAACTAAAGGCATATGCATGAATACCATAATTCCGTAGCTTATGAAGAAATGTTTTACTATGAAAACAACTTTCCCCAGTGGACAATTAATACATCTATCTATTTATCTATCTATCTATCTATCTATCTATCTATATATCTATCTCCTTAATTATCTATCTATCTGTCTATCTAATTGCAACTATATCTGCTCCGCCAGACGGACACATTGACGAGAATATCAGTTTTGTACATTATTTCGTTCTGTTAACTATATTATTTATGAGGATGAATTGCACAACATGCCAGTATTGCAGAACATATTTCACTTTTCTTTTTGCAAATATGTGTTCATTTGAATTTCTGTTGTAATTTTCGTTTGATTTTTTTTGTTTGTTTCACTGCTGATCGATCAAACGGGTGTTCGTGTAGGCTGTTAATTGTAAGACTTGCTTTGTGAAGTCTTCATGTTATTTATGAGAGGCAGTATTGTCATTTTCACTTTCACTTTCACGTGTTTCTTCCATCTGCCGACGGTGTCGCCATTTCTCATTTCACCCGTTTTTGTGCGTACGCCTGGGTCAGAGCTTGCGTGAAGGACCGCACATTTTCCCGTCAAGTTTGCTTTTTATAAATATCAATTATTGCGTAGAGAGTGGCGTACGCCTTCTTTTGTGCATACGCAACGTTTATAAATGAGGCCCCAGCTGACTAATCAGAGCAGACTGCAGTTTTTTGATGGCAGGTTTTAAAGGAACTGAAACTGAAAGAGTGTTCAGACAGGGGGTGAAAAGACATAAGAGGTCATCATACTGTAAGGATGGATTTTACAAAGACTGAATTCAAGATCCCTATTCTGTAATAAAACAATCAAACTCTCTAATCTGAGGAGAGGCTCTGTGAGAAAGAGCACAAGACAACACCTGTGGACAACTACACATTGACACAATTTTCATGATTCGATACGATTACTATTCACATGCTTTCGATTTGATTACGATTTGATAGTATTTCAGTTACAGTACATGGCAAATTTTGTAGACTTACCCCACTGTAAACTACGCATGAGAGTCAGTTGGTACTACTAAAATAATATTGAAGATTAAATTAACTTATTTATATACAAACACTTAAATTACACTCAATGATGTTTTTATTATAAATAAATCTTAGAATTACATAATCATATTTTTACTCCAATTAGGTTTTTTTAAAAATATAAACATTTAAATCGCGGCTGTCGTAACTGATGTATTCAAACATGCAATAAATATTGAAGATCATTAAAAATTATAATGAATATGTAACGGTGCATAGCTATATTTATCAGAATGATCTTTCTAGAGTTAATTTTTCTAGCTGACTAATGAGTTTATGGTCACTGAATATGTTTTTCTGAGGTAAATGTGATGTTACATGACATTGTTTACAAGATGTTTTATTGAGTCTTTCCGATGTTGAAGCACTTATTGAGCGATTACACGAGACATGATACGGATTTCAGTAAGTTGTACTATATATTTTAACATACCTTCAGATGTTCATTCATGTTTATTTCACGCTGTAACTGGTATTAAAGCGGAGGAGAGGATGTTCACATGCGTGATGTTCTCGTGCTGCCGCTTCTTTTTAAATGAGGCGCTAAAGCGATCTGTCACGCCACATTAAACAGCGCCAAAACAGTTTTTTTTTTTTTTGAATCACATAATAAGATGGACGTCATTTGAAATCTGAGACTTTGCTTCATATCAAAAGTAACAAAGCACAAAGATTATTGTGATTTACTGGATGGGAGGCACTACATATTCTGCTCATTCATCAACTGAAAACAGACTAGACTAATCGATTCTTGGGATTTAAGAATCCATATCGGTTCGTAAAAATGAGAATTGATTAAAATCGAGAAATCGTTTCTTTTTTACCCAGCCCTATAGATTACTGGAGCCGTTATTTCCGTAAATCTGCGTCAGGATAGGTCAAACTAAAGATAAATGAAAGGAGCATTTAGCACATCATGTGGGACTTTTAGATTTCTGTCTATTGTTGACTTAGCAAGTTGCAGTATCGTGACTAAGAAAACTGTATTTTTAAATGAAAAAACACGTGGTGGTTCGACTCAAATGCGTTAGTAAACTCTGTACCCTCTGACTAAGAATCATAAACTGGTGAATTTATGTCCGTGAGAATGCAGTTGGCCGATGTGAATTCTCTGAGTGATAATGAGTCCGTAATGAACGAATATTTGAAAATATGAGATAACCAGAATGTTCAAAGATCTAAATTAAAGCACCATTAATCTTATGATCAGCTGTTACATCGGAAACATTGTAGCCATTTTCAATTGGAGTCAAATTAACACTTGAGGGTTGGGTGGTTGCGCCGGCGATACCACCATGCTTTTTTCTTATCAGTATGAAAGAGACTCAAAATACTCTGTCAATTTTGCACATACAATTAAGAGTTATACACCATTTTAATCTGTCGAATATTTTCTTTTATTTGTGTACACTCAGAGTAAAAACAAAATGTTGTGCTTTTTGTAAAATAAAGAAAACTAACATGATGCATGATCTCTCGTCTCCCTCTGAACGAAGTCCAATCTGATAGTTCTCAGAAAATGAACTGTAACTTAGTGAATGCTAATGACAAAAAAATTAGACTTATGTCTAAAGAAACGTTGAAATGTCAGGTTTTAAATTGTGTGTCAAATCGAAAACAAAAATTCTCTGTTTATGTAATATGTATGAAAAGAGACACATGTCAGATGTACATGATTCAGCTCATTATCCACTAATGCAGCCATGCCCACGGAGTGGGCAGATGCAGATTCTGAGGCAATACATTTATACATCATCTCAATCGTGCATTTGTTATCTTCAAAAGTGTTTTTCCTGCATGTTATAACCATGGTTAGCGATGTCTGGAAGCCTCTGTTAGTTCCTGGAATGTCACATGGTATGCCTATTCTTCACTGAGTCATTTGTGGGCTAAATGTGCACAGAGCGCCCTCCGGCTGCAAGTATGAATTGAAAACACAGTATCCAGCGCTCATAGTAATGACAATAAATATTGAATAAATATTACTCCTCTGTATAGAAATTTGACATAAACATATGAGAATCCATCAATATTTCTCCAAATGTGCATGCTTTTAAGCTAAAATCCCTGATGGGTGTTGTTTTGTCAAAGGTAACAACTCATTTTTCATATTCATAACTCCTGACGCATAGACTATTAACAAATTACGGTCACTATAAGAGTAAAACAGAGGTCAAAATGTGAAGCTTGAGTCTTAGATCTTTTTAATGATGTATAGCTTGTCAACTACACATTAACAAAGTATATTAAAATAGAAAACCATTATTTGGTTAGAGACTTGAGACTTCATTCAAAAACATAGTAATGCGTCCAATCTTTTGACTGGTAATGTAATTTAAACTATAATAGGCCTATACAAAATTTTCTTCACATGCAATAATACGCGCATGCATGCGATCACAAAAATCATGTTATTTTTGTCAAGAGTGGGCATTACTTTAACTTTAATACAATAGCTGATGTGATTCTGTTATCAGAGGGTTTTTTTCACATAGCTTACCTGTCTGAAATGACTCATTATGCGGATCATTATGCGGGTCTTTGTCTTCTCAGGTGTGAATCACAGCGTTATTCATAAAGATTCACGCCTCCACGCATACTGTGTTTCTTGACAAAAAGTGTTTTACAAAATTTAAATTAATATATTGTTTTATGTGAATGAGTAGGCAGGATAATTTTTTACATCATTTTGAAGCAAAAACTCTAGTCTAGAACCTCCAATACCCAGAAGTCTTGTGAACACATATTTATTATTTGTTTTTTGGCCTTATTTCACTGACTTAAGTTTTTTGTTTTTTCAATAACCACGCATAAACGTTATTCCTTAAAAAATTCAAACATGTACATACATGTTGCTCACATATTATGGTAGCCTAGTTTGCGCTGAATACAGTGTAATGACACCTTTTCCATTAATATTTTTATGAATAACTGAAAAAAGCACAAATGTCAGGGCATGACAAAACCCAAAAATCTGCGGACCCCAGAGGGTTAAATTATTCATGGAGTCATAATTAAATTAGAAACCGAAGTTGTATTAAATTAAGATGATTTTTACAGAAGTGCCAGAGAAGACGTACATGCAAAATACCTTCAACCAGACCACTAGACGCCATTGTTGGGCTAGTGGGTGGAACTTACAATACTATAAGTATATGCTGCAAGTTTCAGGACTGAAAACTTTCTTGTTAGTCCAAAAACAGCTTTTATGGTTACCAAGCCCAGCGAACGACACGTCCTGGAATGGGCCTATCTATAGTTTAAAGACTCTGCAGAAGAAGATCAACTTCACCATTGCAACAAAAGTGTTCGAGAGAGTAATACTGAGCTATTTCAAATGGAAAGATGTCAGTCAATCACAGCAGTGGGTATTTACATTGAAGTATCACAGCAGACACGCCCCTTAAAACAGAGCGTTTACATCAGAGGGCTAAAATCAGGGTAGGAAAAATACCTTTTATTTCTAAATTATTTTTGATGTAAAAATCATACTAACAAGTAAGTGAACCACAGGAAACATTATAAAATAATAAAACAGCGCAGTTCATAACCCCTTTAAATGTATTCTAGTAGACCCCATAAACAAAATGATGAACCTGTAAATGATCATAAAGGGACCCCTTTAAGTTCATACCTGTTTCTCTGTCCTCTGTGCTGCAGCTGATACAGTGTCGTGGTTTTTATGTTCATCAATTGTACACAGCAGACATATAAACTTCTGATCAGTGCGGCAGAAAACCTCAAGGATCTTGTTGTGTTTCTGGCAGATCATCTCCTGCAGTCGTCCAGTGGCATCAGTCAGATTGTGTCTCTTTCCTTTAAACAAACTCTCATGTTGTTCAAGGTGATTCTGACAGTAAGAGTCCAGACACACCATACAGGACATGATGGCTTTGTGTTTTCTTCCAGTACAGACGTCACACTGCACATCTCCAGCTCCAGCGTAACAGTCAGCAGGACGTTTTCTCTTCTTCAGTTTCTCCACCACTTCAGCCAGCACAGTGTTTTTAGCTAAAGCAGGTCTTGAACTGAAGGTCTGTCTGCACTGAGGGCAGCTGTAGACTCTCATCTGATCCTCCTGATCCCAGCAGCCTGTAATACAGCTCTTACAGTAACTGTGTCCACAGGGAATGGCCACTGGATCCTTCAGGAGATCCAGACACACTGGACACAGGAACTCATTCTGATCCACGGAAATTCTGGCTTCTGCCATTTTACTGCATGAATACAGAGACACAAACACACAACAGCTCAACTACACTTCAGTTTCTCTTTCCTTGAACTCATGTGATTCCTGTTTCCTGGTTCTGTGTTTGAGTGACGTGTGCAAAACAGGTGTTTTTGTATACGTCTGTAAAGCAGTGTGACAAGTTGTGATGGTGTCAAAAAGTGCAATGGTGTTTATTGACGGTCTTTTGTGATCCAGTAGTTCCAAAATTGTGCACAAAATATTTACAAAGTTAAATTTTTTTATACATTTTATAAATTATAAATATTATATATATATATATATATATATATATATATATATATATATATATATATATGTGTGTGTGTGTGTGTGAGACTGTGTGTGTGCAGGATGGAATAATTCAGGCTGAGGTCAGGTGGATGGTCACTCAAAGTTGCTTTACTAGGCCTGGGACAAGACACAACTGGGACAAACAGTACCAAAAGGATGATCAGCAAACAGTACATCGATGTTGCATGAGAACGAGCTATGAGACTCTGCTGATTACATTTTCTCAAAGTGATCGTGATCATATAGTGGACAATTCTAAATAAAGCATACATCCATGAAAATAAAATATAAAACACTAATACAGACAATTCACATTAATACAGAGAAACTATTAACTCAAGTAACCATCATTTTACTTATTTTGTATAAATGAAATGAGGAGAGAAGAACGCAGCCTTAAAATGGCGCAGTTACACAGGAGAGCACGTGCGAGATTAGAGCACACGTGCTAATAGCTAACACTCAACTAATATTATTTTTAACACAGAACATGACAAAACCAAATAAAACATATACCTTAGACAAACAGCACCAAAAGGCTGATCAGCATACAGTGCATCAGTGTTGCATGAGAAGTCTTAAAGGTGCCATCGAGCATTTTTTTACAAGATGTAATATAAGTCTAAGGTGTCCCCTGAATGTGTCTGTGAAGTTTCAGCTCAAAATACCCCATAGATTTTTTTTTAAATCATTTTTTTTAACTGCCTATTTTGGGGCATAATTAGAAATGCGCCGATTCAGGCTGCTGGCCCTTTAATTGCTCGCGCTCTCCGCCCCCTCCCGAGCTCTCGACTCTATCATTGCATAAACAAAGTTCACACAGCTAATATAACCCTCAAAATGGATCTTTACAAAGTGTTCATCATGCAGCATGTCTAATCGTGTAAGTATGGTATTTATTTGGATGTTTACATTTGATTCTGAATGAGTTTGATAGTGCTCCGTGGCTAACGGCTAATGCTACACTGTTGGAGAGATTTATAAAGAATGAAGTTGTGTTTATGAATTATACAGACTGCGAATGTTTAATAATGAAAATAGCGACGGCTCTCTTGTCTCTGTGAATACAGTAATAAATGATGGTATTAACCACATTTAACAGTACATTAGCAACATGCTAACGAAACATTTAGGAAGACAATTTACAAATATCACTAAAAATATCATGTAATCATGGATCATGTCAGTTATTATTGCTCCATCTGCCATTTTTTGCTATTGTTCTTGCTTGCTTACCTAGTCTGATGATTCAGCTGTGTGCAGCTCCAGATGTTAATACTGGCTGCCCTTGTGTAATGCCTTGAACATAGGCTGGCATATGCAAATATTGGGGGCGTACATATTAATGATCCCGACTGTTACGTAACAGTGTTATGTTGAGATTCGCCTGTTCTTCGGAGGTCATTTAAACAAATGAGATTTATATAAGAAGGAGGAAACAATGGAGTTTGAGACTCACTGTATGTCATTTCCATGTACTGAACTCTTGTTATTTAACTATGCCAAGGTAAATTAAATTTTCAATTCGATGGCACCTTTAAATGAAATAGAAGTTAAGAGTTCACAAGCAGGCCAATAAACACACTCTTCATCTTATCATCACAAATGATGTTTTATTAACGTAGTTTGGGAGGAACAAAGTCAAATAAGCTATCCAATTATCACACTCTGTGTTCGGGCCAAATACCGAGCTTGGAGCCCTCTCCCCGGACAGCATACGTTTAAACATTGATTTTATCTGACTTATTTGTAAGTGTGAACTTGTGAAATAACACATATTTGACTTGACTAACACAACTAGAAGCTGACAGACAAAATAAGAAAACTTTTGTGTAGTTTAAAGGGATCCCCTGGTGTTAAGACTTGTATGCCTTACTAGATTGCAGTTGCCCTAAAGCATACAGATATCATATACAAATCACAAAATATGTCTTAGTTGTTATAAAATTTGTAAAAAAAAAAAAAAAAATTAAAAAAAAAGATCAGAGGTAGTAAGCCATAAGAAATATGCTATTTTGGGTACAACATGACTTGCATTTTCAGAAATTCCAGTGGGTACAACTGGAAGCTTTCTCTTTCTACCCAGCAACTTTAACATCAATTTTATGTACATCCATCCCCTCCAAACATACTACTGTAGTTAAAAATCCTGTTGTTAAACATTCATTGAGAATTTGGTCTCAGTTCCGTCTATCATTAGGCCTTAAAGACCCTAGTCTCACTGCTCCCATTCTCTGCAATATATATTTCCCCCCTTCTTCACTGGATGGGGCCTTTAATATTTGGAGAGGCCATGGTTTAATTACAGTTGGTAAGTTATATATAAACAACAATTTTTGCTTCCTTTACTTAACTTCAAGAGGAAAGTAATTTACCCTCTTCTCACTTATTTAGGTATTTTCAGATACATAGCTTTATTCATAAGCAGTTTCCTACCTTCCCCTTGCGCATGTCTCAAAATATTCTTGAGGACATATGGAACATGATTCTTGACCGAATACATTCATCATCAATTAATGCTAGGCACTCTCTGATTCAATTTAAGGTAGTACATAGAACTCATTGGTCCAGAACTAAACTTAATAAAATATTCCTTAATCCTTGATCCAACATGCCTTCGATGTTCAAGTGAACCAGCCACCCTACTGCACTCCTTTTGGTCATGCCCTAAACTGTTGGACTTCTGGGAGAGAGTGTTTAGGTGCTTTTCAGTTGTTCTCTCTTTACCAATAGACCCTAACCCTCTAATGGCAGTGTTTAGGGTTGTTCCAGACACCATCAAAGTAACTAATCTGCAGGCTGATAGTGTAGCCTTTGCAACTTTATTGGCCAGACGATTGATTCTCATGAATTGGAAGTCTGCAGTTCCACCTACTTATCGCCAATGGGTTTTTGATTTGCTACATGCACTTAAAATGGAAAAGATCAGGTTTATAATGGGACATAAACTCTTTTTTAGAGTTTGGAACCCTTTTTAGGACTACTTCAAGGAGGAAAACATGTCTTAATGCTATTCCTATCTCCGTTTCATGGCCATTAAAGTGAAATAACTGAACATAAACAGACAAGCTTGATAAAAATGCTCATTTTAGAAGAAAATTTCAGACGGCACGAGACATCTGAAGTCTTCATACATATATATATATATAAATAATCGTTATTGTTGTTGCAATTACTACATTTGCCCAGTGTGTACTATTGTGCCTACTTGTGGTACTCCATTGTATTTACGTGTGTATATGTATATATGTATGTTGTTGTTTTTTTTTCAGTTTTTCTGTATACTTTGCCATTATTATTACTGTTCCCTCACCCAGTGATGACACCTTGTTTTGTATAGTTTTTAAATGTTCAATAAAGCAAAAAAAAAACCAACAACAACCTGTGCTGATAAATCAGAATAGACTGTAGAGATTCTACCCATAATGCTTTGAGCTCATGATGAATCAGTAACAGTGAGAAGTTATAGAGTCTCTTAGTTATAGAGCAGCCAGAGCTCCTCACGAAGGAAATTGATTACTAAGCATACTAATTGATGCTTATTTGAAAATGTAAAAACTTGCTATAATTTTTAAATGCACCAACTGAAATATATGTATCTAATTTCAATAGCTTCTGTAACACATTCCAGTTATTTTGGCAGTAAATTAAAAAATGGAACGACCATAAGTAGATTTCTTTCTAGGGATAATTATAAAGATATAATTAGATGATCTAGTTGTGCATATATTAGTTTGCAACAGAAGTTGCAGCAACTTTTGAAGATATTTAGTAATAACCCTAACAAAGCTTTACAAATAAAGATATACAAGTGTATTTCACATCTTGTATGCAATAATGTCCAATTTGCAATGATGATGAAAACTGGTGAACGCTATATTGTAAAGAACACTAAATCATCTAAATATATACTAGAGTGTGGTAGTATAATTAGTCAAGTTGTATTGTTTCTTTTTTTTCAGAAATGACCTGTTGTAGGTATTGTGACAATGCAGCAAAGATCGAAATTAGAGGTGGAAGGATACCTTCATGATGTGTCTAAAGTAATGGAGGGAGGAAATCGACACAAATATTTCACAGCGATGTTACAGGAGAGAAATAGTCACATGGTGGTATCTGATGTACAGATTCATCACACGTTCGAAAGTGCACAGAAAGATGGGTAATTGTAAAAAGTGTGATAGGTGAATTTTTTTTATATTATTGTTTATGAATAAGTATTAGTTGTATGTTTTTCTATGTGGAAAAATATAATGGAAGTCGTGTCTCGTTGTTTTTGTAGGAGTCCTGTAAGGCTCTGGGATGTGCGTTTGTCACCATCATGTCAAAAGAAAGGAGAGATGGACATCATTGTGAATGCTTCATCATCTCTAACATGTGTTTCGGCTGGAGTTTGAATTTGATGAATCTTCACATGAGGTTGTACAAGACTGGACATTGCAGCAAATTTTGAATGATCCCAGGGAATATCAAAGGGTAGTTGTTAGGTGTTGATGGAATAAACACATGAATGTTACAAATCAAAATTTCATATGAAAAGCTGTGTGTTTTACTGTAGCGGCTGATAAATGTGTTTGTTTTGGAAGTGACATTAAAAATGCAGATGGCTCAAATATCTGAGGGGCCACAACAGGTGCTGTTTGAATGGCCATGATGCTTCTACATATGTATCCAGTGCGTTTACATGAGCACCTTTAATTTGATTTAATCTTGAATAATTGCAATTGATGACTTATGATTAATCAGTAGGCTATCTAAGAGCAGCATCGATGAAATATGTGTTATATTTTAAAGTCCCCATGAACTGGAAGTTGCAAACGTCTTTTCTCCAGTGTTGTGACGTTTTTCCAAGTGAAACAGAATATTGAATAGAGGGCAGGGTTTTACTTTAGCGCTCCTCCTCTCCATATCTCGCTCATAGCAGACTAACGGTTGCAGAGGAGTGGTTTAAACGTTTTCAACCTAAGCCGTCAAATTGACGTCATCAGAGAAGAAACGCCATTCCAGACCAGAAGTAACTTTTCAGATTTTGATTAAAAATTACCACAATAAACAATTTTTTTTGTGTTTTAACTTGCATGGATTAATTGTTCACCTCAAGACTAGTAATATGCACTAACAAAGTAAATAGGCTCAATTTTGAGTTCATGATGACTTTAAGCATTTGAATTGTCACATTATACATGCAAAATAAGGAAATGTGAGTGTAACAGTGTTAGGATTTTATTTAGTTTTATTGTGAATTCTTATAAATTCAGCAGCAGTTAATTTCATGTTCTGGTGCCCTCATGTGGGTTCGGTGAGAACTGCAGGCAAAAATGTTCGATCAGACAGGAGATGACACAACACAGCAGCTGCAATGTGTACTGCACACTGTAGGTAAGTTATGCTCAATTTAAATATATTCAATTATAATGCAAAATAAGTTGAGTTTTTAAGTATTTTATGTTTATGATTTAGTTAGAGTAATATTTTGACCATTTAATTTGACTATTAACATGTATTTTATAAGTTATTTGGCCTTTTGTCAACTCTAGTAAGGCCACGATTAATGTTATTTCACATTTTATTTAGGTCACTTATGCCTGTAGCAATACATCCACTAAAGGGTGATTTATTTCATTTTACAGTCTACAGCCTGCAGTAAAAAGAAGAAATACACCAAACCAGCATTTGTGTTCGTGCATTTGTTCGGCCAGAGACTGAGCCCTTTGTAGCGTTCATGCAAACCATATCGCAGAGTGGAGGAGAAAGACCATTTGTATGTAAACTGTATTTGCAGTCATGTTTCAAACACATTGATCAATATGTTTGCATTGACTTCAGCAAAATGTGCGCTGATTTCTCTCCACGTACTGAGTGTGCAAGATTTTTTATTTTTTTTGATCTGCACTACTCTATACTGCTTACTTTGCAGCCACGGTTTTGTTTTTATTTTGTTTTACATTTATTTATGCATTTTTGTTTTCTTATAATTTAATATTATAATTTGTTTATTTGTTTTTGCAGGTTTGGTTCTCCATAATATACGTGTATCAGAGCCATAATAAGCTAAACAATAATTAAAAGAGACCAAAGCAGCAGCAGTGAGAGACGGCATGTTAAACATAGTGGTGCCATCTTGAAAACTGGTTGCATTGGGACAATCATTGCACATTTCTGTGATGAATCATACACACACAAGTGAAGTTGTTCCAGTTTGAGATGGGCCATGATGTCAGTGGAGTGTTCAGGGATTTTGGCAGGAATTTTATGATCAATGCACTCTGGGGAACAATTTTAAAGTTGCCTTTCTTCAGCATGATTTTAGGAAAGAAAAGTGGGGAAGTGTTGCTCAAATAATTCTGTTTTGCTGGAGAAAGAGAAATATCTCTCAATCAAACTTATAAAGTGATCTGATTGAGAACTTTTTGAAGTATGTTAAGTGAGATTATGTAGCCTACAAACTGTTTTATTGACATCTTTCCCCTCCTTCACACATTTACGATTACACGAGACAATTCATTTAGATTAGTACTGTATTGTTCAACATACCTTCTGATGTTCATTCATATATATTTTGAGCTGTAACTAATAGTAAAGAGAAGATTTTGATCGGTTCACGTTCCCTTGATCCGTGCTACAGCGGTCTGTCACTCTATATTAAAGACGGCCAACGTGGCATTTATTGTTTGAATTTCATCATAAAATCAACAGAATTTTAAGAGTGAGACTTTGCTCCATATAAAAAAATAATGCACAAAGCTTTTTTGCGAATATTGGATGGCAGGTGAGCTACAAATATTCAGTGAATTTGCATCAACAGAAACAGCACACTAAAAGATTTTAGAATTAAGAAACCAGACCGCCGTTGTGTCAGTTCTGTAAGGTGAATAAGGAAGGCGTAGGACATGGCAAACTTTATGAAGTATTAAAGAAGAATTTTTTTGTATTTGGAGTACAAAATTTGTGTGCAAAATAGTGCACTTTAAGAAATCAAAGAAAGAAAAAGTAAGATTTAGTGTTTGAGATACATGAAACATCAACACTACATACACTATAACTGCTACTATATACACTAGTGCAGGGGTGTCCAAACTCGGTCCTGGAGGACCACTGTCCTGCAGAGTTTAGCTCAACACACCTGCCTGGAAGTTTCCTGCATGCCTAAAAACCTTGATTAGCTGGTTCAGGTGTATATAATTGGAGTTGGAGCTGAACTCTGCAGGACAGTGGCCCTCCAAGAGCAAGATTGGACTAGAGCCTCTAATTACTTAAAGGATTAGTTTACTTTCAAAAAAAAATTTCCTGATAATTTACTCACCCCCATGTCATCCAAGATGTTCATGTCTTTCTTTCGTCAGTCGAAAAGAAATGAAGTTTTTTGTTGAAAACATTCCAGGATTATTCTCCTTATAGTGGACTTCAATGCCCTGCAGACAAAATGACAGTTTCAGTGCAGCTTCAAAGGGCTTTAAATGATACCAGACGAGGAATAAGGGTCTTATCTAGAGAAACCATCGCTCATTTTCTGAAAAAAATGTAAATGTATATGCTTTACATACACAGATGATCGCCTTGCACGTGCTTTCGCTTTCCGTATTCTCCAAAACGCTTACGCTCTATGTCCTACGCCTTCCCTATTCTACTTACGGAACGAACGCAGCACCAGTTGTTTTTTTTTTTTCTGTAAGTAGAATAGGGAAGGCGTACAACATACAGCTTAAGCTTTTTGAAGAATACAGAAGTGTGGTTTTGGCGGAAGCATGTACAAGTCGATCATTTGTGTTTATAAAGCATATACAGTTGTATTTTTTTTCGAAAATGACAGATCGTTTCGCTAGATAAGACTCTTATTCCTCGTCTGGTATTGTTTAAAGCTCTTTGAAGCTGCACTGAAACTGTCATTTTGACCTTCAACCGTCTGGAGGCCATTGAAGTCCACTATAAGAAGAATAATCCTGGAATGTTTTCAAAAAAAAACTTCATTTCTTTTCAACTGACGAAATAAAGACATGAACATCTTGGATGACATGGGGGTGAGTAAATTATCAGGAAAATTTTATTTGAAAGTGAACTAATCCTTTAATGCTTGCTGTGTGAAACTGTGCTTTACTTTGATTGGAACAGACCCACAGTCTTCTTCATCACAGAGGCTCACTGTAAGTAAATCATAATTTGTTCCAAAACAGCTACTAAATTTGTTACATTGTTGCATTTTCTTTTTGGTTCAGTTCGCTTTCGCACAGCAACATTTCAAAGTGTACCAAAATGTGTTTATGCAAGTCACATGAGAGTACAGCTGTCAGTGTCATTCATCAAAATAACAATTGACAAGTTTGCTCCATGAGCTTATTGTGTCTGTATTTGTAAATGTCGAGACACACACAAACTGTACGAATGTAGCCGTCATTCCTGCTGTTAAATTATATACTACATTCATATTAATGCTGCGGCAAATTTAAACTGGATGTCCCAGCGCTGTCTATAGTAGGCTGTGTCAGTGTGTCGAGACCATATTTGAATTTTATAATGAAGCAGAGCGGGAAAAGGGCTTTGTCAGGATAGCATTCTCGCACGGAGAAGTGCAATTACACAACATTTAAGATGAAGAGGCGCTCTTTGGTTTTTCAACTATGGTAAATAATGTGCTCACTCACAGAATCAGACACTATCACTTTTTATATAACACATTTCCTGTGAATTATGATATCATTTGGTTCATTGGTCCGTTGGGTCGGACTGCTTTCACATCTTCAAGGAGGTCACGGTATGCTTGTTTGGTCTGCTTTTGGTGTGCACCCGAGTGCGATTGCTGCTTTCACACCTGCCCAAATGAACCGCACCAAAGGAGGATAACGAACTTGTTGTGTTCTTCCACTAGGTTTTCGGGGTTACGAGGGGGTTATGTTTTTTTGTCTGCTGTGCACGCATGCGTTGTGGTGTGAGTGACACAGAACTAGTAAAGTGGTTATCCGTTCAGCCGTGTGTGCTTCATGTTAAATAGCTAACTGAACTACTCCAACATAACATTGGCGACGAGGATGTCTGAGTTTAGCTTACCACCGCCGGCCCCTTTTCTTCCCGTGCCTGGTGAACCGCCTATTCCATGGGCGAGCTGGATTGATGGCTTCACAGTGTATCTCGAGGCCATGGACTATGATGATATACCAGATCGAAGGAAAATCGCTCTGCTTCATCACTGCTGAGGGGCTGAGGGGCAGAGAATATATCGTGCCCACGGGGAAGCTGAGAAGTATGAGGAAGCGGTTGCTCTTCTCGCATACCACTTCACGGGCCAATAGCAAGTCATACTCCGCTGATATAAACTACGCAAGCGCCTTCAGCGACCGGGTGAGTCCGTGCAAGATTACGTGACTAATCTGCGTGACATGGCGCATGCATGCAATTATGGGACACTTCAAGATCAGATTGCTCGTGATCAGTTTATTGAAGGAATACTATGTGAAAAGACTTGGGAAAAACTGTTGTTAGAACCTGACAAATTGACATTAAACCAAGCAGTTGTAATTGCACTGCAAGTGGAGGCTGCTTTCGAATTCTCCACACTGTTCGCTGATGCGCGCCCCCTGTGGACGTTCCTACGCAACAGCTCCGATCTTCCTGCCATTCAGGCCACTGCCATTTACCCACAGAAAAGACTGAAGATAACAATGCAGGTTTTCCAGTGCAGTTTGCACAGTTACAGAGTGTAGGGTCTGCACAGTCTCAAGGATGAGCAGGTCCCACCATAAACTGTGTTTAAGTCTCAATTCACGGAGACTTTGGTTTGTAAATCTTACATTGATTCCGGCCCGGCAGACACTAATGGATCACGAGACTCTTTTTCGATAAGTCCCCGAATCTCTCCTCTGCGACTTCAAAGGGGATGCAAACACCACGGAACGGGTTTCTAGGAGACAGGCCCGAATTCCAAACGGTCATAAAAAGGAAAATACACGCACACACCCACAGACACACGCACACACACACACACACACAAAAGACCTACATAAAGACTGTATGCACAAATATTGTACCTGCAAATATGAATGTATCTGCCATTGTAGTGCTTGCTGCATGTATGTGTTACTAGTGTAGAATCGTAGAATTGACTGTAGTAGGTTAGTTTTCATGTTAAACGATAGTAGTAGAGTATAAAGTGTATCTTCTTTATATGATGAGAGACACCTGTCGAGTTTGATCTCTCCGTAAAGCTGTGAGTCCAAGCTATTCACCCATGTACGTTACATTTCTGTCAAATGCATCGTTCAATGTTTAATAGTACTATGAAGAAAATGCACCGATTTGACATACCATAAATTAATCCGGGTGACAGGACAAAGGAATGTGGAAAACCGCCAAATTGCAACGCTATCATTGGAGGACGTTATCAAGAAGGCGTTCTGGTCTGTTGTCTTTAAAATACCACGACACGCGTGTTTTGGTTGCACAAGTTTCCTGCACAAGTTCCTGCCGTAGAGATGGACTCTCTTCTTTATCTTCCGGTGATCTTACTTCCAGTTAAACCTTCGTTTGAAACTTTGCTGAAGATCACCTCCTGAAGGACCAACCACCACACTGAGCGCTCCGAAACTCGAAGCACCACAACGAACCTACATGCAAGTATTTGTTAAGATTTTAAATACTGGGTTTCCTTTCTGGCTCTTCAAGGTTGACTGTTGGAATTGGCCATTCTTTGATCATCTCTCTTTCTGCCTTTTTCTTTCACTTTGTATGTATCTGTATCTACTTGTGTACATTTATCCGTATAACCTTTGTATCACCCGTTTCGTATATTATACACATCATATCCATGCTTTTTGTGGTAACACTTTAGAATACTGTATCGTACTTACTGCATAACTAATAAGGAATTAGTGCAGAATTAATCGGTAGTTCTTCATTAACACTTAAGTAACTACTAATAATTACTAAGGAATATGTGTTAACTAATCAGTATTGCACTGACAACACTGCGCACATATAAACGCTCGGGATGGCCAGCACGGGTGCCCGAGGAGCTAAAACCTTTTGCTAAGGTACAAAATGAACTGTCACTTGGGGCGATGTTTGTCTCTCTAGAGGCCTTTGTACAGTGGTGCCGGGCAGCCTGCATGCACGCGTCTTATCAATGGTGCATGAGGGGCACTTGGGTATTGTAAAGCTCAAGCCAAGATGCCGGGACCTGGTCTTGTTGTCAGGCATTGATCGCGACATTGAAGGACTGGACAGAGACTGTGAACCGTGTCTACTCAGTGGAAAGACTGGACAACCGGTCTCACCCCCTTTGCAGCCAGTTTCATGGCCATGGCGTTCCCCACCATCAGTGTTTTCTGGTGGTCGTGTATGATGTCCATTCTAAATGGCCTGAAGTAATACCAGCCGGGACAGTGACAAAACAGACCATCACTCAGATACTGGAGAGTCTGTTTGCTCGCTGGGGCATGCCCCATGCCATCACTACTGACAATGGGCCACATTTTACCTCTGCAGACTTCTCCACCTTCCTGTGCAGTAAAGGAATTAAGCATTTTCGTGCCGCACTCTACCATCCCCAGGCAAATGGTGGGGTCGAAAGATTCAACCAAAGCCTTAAGAATGGCATTCGTGCACACCAGGCCCAGGGGTATACATTCCAAACAGCACTCAGCCTAACGCTGATGCATTACAGAGCTAGCCAGCACACCACCACTCAGGTCTCTCCTGCTCTGCTCATGCTTGGCCGAGAGATGGAATTGCCATTGGACAGACGTGTTTAGTCATTTTTATATATATATATATATATATATATATATATATATATATATATATATGTACATTTGTTACTTTTTGATGCATGAACCTCCCGTTAACATAAGGCAATGCTTCCTTAAGAGAAATTTAGCATTACATCCCTCATAAATGGATCCTCTGCAGTGAATGAGTGCCGTCAGAAAGAAACAGCTGAATAAAACAATCCTCAAGAAATCAACATTACCCTAACATCTTAATCCATCATTAAGACATTTTAACTTTAAACCATCACTTCTGGCTAACATTACAAGTCCATAATCCATAATAGTAACACGTCCTCCAGTGAAAAAGTCCATCTCTTGTTGTCCTCACATCAAAATCCACCAACAGATCTGCTTTGGACTAATTTCGCTGGTAAACAGTGCTTTTCACTGAGGAAAGCAATATTATGGTTGGAGGACTCATATTTATCTGGAAGCAATGATCTGAAGAAACAAAAAAATCTTGATCTAGATGGACGTC
This sequence comes from Megalobrama amblycephala, assembly GCF_018812025.1. Taxonomy (NCBI): domain Eukaryota; kingdom Metazoa; phylum Chordata; class Actinopteri; order Cypriniformes; family Xenocyprididae; genus Megalobrama; species Megalobrama amblycephala. The sequence continues at coordinate 31,045,454 of NC_063057.1, read as the reverse complement.
ATTGACCATTGCGTTGTGTTTCATGCAGAATCAGAATCATCAAGACACTCTTCACAAGAGTTTCAGGCTGCAAATCAAGGTAATTTTAATTGTATTACAGCATTTATATTATTTATTGTATTTATTTATTTTATCAGCAACAATACACAATTAATTGATTAATTCATATCACAATAGTATAAGGATTAAATTACACACAATAGAATGAATACAACAGTTTTTTAGGTACAGAAAAGCAGTAAATACTGACAGAGGTCATAATTGAGTGGGATTGGCTCATCTTTCAGGAAGGTCAAAGGTCATGGTTTAGATCACATGAGTCTCATCTCTGAAGGTGCTGCTAGATGCAGTAGAAGCTCATGATAGTGTTTGACATCCTCTATTGAAACACTTCATCATTGACTCTCTCTGCTCTGATGAAAGTGAAGTATATTAATATATTGAATTATTTGTGTTCATTACAGCACTGAGAGCAGCAGCGGGACGATCACATGACAGATATAGAAAGAAAACACTGACATTATTCACCACAACACTACATGATGAATTCAGAGCATGGTATTACCACAGTTCATGTAGAAAAACATGGTTTTATCATGTCAGGATACTTTCTAGATCAGGACGAGCAGCATGAACCACTGAACAAAGAAACTCCAACAATTCTGACATTTACAGTAATGATGAGATTCATCTGGACTGATTTCAGAGTTCAGCTCACAGTTTTACTTCTTTCATTCCTAATATCTAGAACTGAACTGATGATGATTGACTCAATCCTTGTTGTTTTTATGTTTTCTCAGAGTTGTCAGGGCATCAGGTCTGTAAATTCAGTTCAGGAGGAGGTTTATTTAAAGTAAACTGGATTAGATTAGAATAATTGTGCTCATGCTTTCACTGATCAAGAGTTTACAGTATGGGCACATGATCTGGGTTTATATATTTTACATATATTAATAAACTGACATATAAAGTTCACAGCAAATTACTTTTTATTGAATGTTACATTTTTAATGAATCATGTGTGTGATAATTTCAATTGAAAGGTGATTTTGCCAGCAATAAAAAAAATGATTTATCTGACACTACAATAAGAACTGAATGACTGATTTTGAACACAATCAGAGTTTGATAAAAGCACAGATACACACCGTCACTCATCATGACTCACAAACACACACTGATCTCACTGTCTATATGAGGATTCATTACACACATTTATTCTGACATGTTATTTCACTGACAGAAGTTCAGCTGTAGTATTAATGTGAAGAAGAGAAAATAAGAGACTATAACATCTCACTGTTACTGATTTATCATGAGCTCAAAGCATTATGGGTAGAATCTCTCTACAGTCTATTCTGATTCATCAACACAGTTTCATTGATGATTTATAACCAACTCTAAACCCAGGATAGAGCGGTTGAGTGAATGTGGTCTGGACTGTGTGGATGAGGATCATTGTGTCTCCAGAGACGCTGTAGAAGGACAGAGTTCCTGTACTGTGATCTACATACACTCCTATTCTACTGATGATGGACTCTACAGGGAGTTCAGTCTTTATGTTATTGTGACTGAATGAGGAACGGGAGGAAGAGCAGAACAAACTCCAGGACTGATCATTAGATCCAAACACACACTCATCACCCCATCCCTTCCTGCTGATGCTCTCATATGACACTGATATATACACTCGTCCTCTCCACTCAATCTCCCAGTAACAGCGTCCACTTACACTCTCTCTACACAACACCTGAGACACAAAATCAAATCTGTCTGGATGATCAGGATACGACTGCTCTGTGCCAGTGCGTGTAATTACTGTGTTCCTCTCAGACAGATGGAGGAGTTTATTCACTGTGTTCAGATCCAGAGTGAACTGATGGGAATCTGATGAAGATAAAACACATCAGAATCAGGAATTATCAATCTGTCTGATATCCTGTGATATCCCATTATTATCATTATCCAACATTTTCTAAATGCCTTCCCTGAGTATTAATGTTGTTTATTATTCTGTTTAGTATAATTAGGCCCATTATTATATTTACACCATTCAAATGTTTGGGGTCAGTACGATTCTTTTTAAAAGAAACTGACACTTTAGTTCAGCGAGGATCCAGTTGATCCAACAATAAGTGTAATTAGATTTAAAAAAAAAGTCTTTAGACCAATTTTAAATTGACTTTAAAGTGGTTTCTTTGAAAGAAAAATGTTTTAGTTTTGTAGTTTTAAAAGCCAGATAGATAGATAGATAGATAGGGCACTTGGAGTGGTTGTTAAAGTTTTGCTATGTGGTTGCTAGGGTACTCAGAGTGGTTGCTAAGGTGTTGCCATGCTATGCATTTGCTAGAGCATTCTGGTTGGATGCTAGGGTGTTGCTCTATGGTTGCTATGGTTCTCAGGGTGATTGCTAGGGTGTTGCTGTGTGTTTGCCAATACGTATCATCACATTGCTAGCATGTTTTAAAAAGGGACATATCATGAAAATCAGACTTTTCTTCTGTGTTTAAGTGCTATAATCGGGTCCCCAATATGCTATATCCACTGAATATGTATAACATAGGTCTCACCTGAGATGGGGAAGAGCGTCATGTCATATTTCTCAATGAACACTGCTTGTGGGGGCGGGACCGGTGTTGTGCCCAATTTTGCCCCCCGCCAAATTATTACCCCCTAGTATTGGTAGGTTTAGGGTTAGGTGTGGGGGAGGGGTTAGGATTAGGGGTGGGATTAGGATTAGGCAGTCAGGTATACTTCAATGAGGGGGGTAATAATTTGGCAGGGAGTCAAAATTGGGCACAACACCGGCAAGCGATGCGCTGAGAGATTTGGCATTCCAACAAACCGCTAAAAATAGCTCTTTAAATCTCTCGCCGGATGGCGGCAGGGGAAGCGCTGATAAACCGGAAGCGGGCGGCTCGAGAGCGGGCAGTCTGCGAGGGTGTCGGCGCGAGCTGTTCAAGCAGGCGAGAGAAGGTGAAGGCGTTCAGTCTCGAAGTTCAGAGAAGAAGCATCGTCGTCGCTGAAGGAGAAAGATCTGAAATCCTATGGTGAAATGCTCGCTTATATAGCCAGACGCCCCGCCCATTTTGTCAGGCTTTGGCATGCTGCATCGCCATAGGCTCGCGCAGCTCCACCGCACCGTCATTGGATCAAAAAGTTTTCCAATTTGAACCAATGGCCTTGCAGTTACATTATTGAAAAAAACTTCAGTATCAAGGAAAAAATTTGTTTTTCCCCATACGCAGTATGAGTGAAGTATCGAATGGGAACTTTGTTTTGGTAAGCCTTTCTCTGCAAGCATGTGAAAAATTATCCATTCAGGTTTTGCTCCCCTTGTGACGTAGGAAGGGGATCTTATTATAATATTACCACCCCTTAATCTGTATGTTTCCACCCACGGCATCACCATTTTGTTTTCGCAAGTCACAACAGTGTACCAGTAACTCTGGTCCTGGAGTGTTTCTTACTGTATTCACTGAGACCACAGCCATGTTATTTTCATTTTTAACCTGAAAACGCTTGCAGTCTGTATAATTCATTAACACATCTTCATTCTTATTGAGTTTCTTCAACATTGTGTAGCTTTAGTCACGTTAGCCGTGCAGCATGCTATCAAACTGAAACTAAACAGACTGTGACCCAGAGCGCAGCCAAGGCGATGACCCAAGGTGACGTTAACGGTGGTAGGAGCCTAGATGGTGATGGACTCGTGGAGATGACCAACGATGATGGAGCCTTGGAAGATGGAATCCCCTACGCAGACGGAAGTCCGAGGCGGTGATGGGATGCCGATGACCTGGGCGGCCGCGACGAGTGATCGTGTGGCTGCTGGAGTGACCGAGGGTGGAGGTGGAGCCTGAGGGAGGGTGGAGCTTGCCGAAGCCAAAGCGGTGGAGGACCGGAGAGTAGTGTGCGGCCCGCAAGTCCGCAGCGGAGGCTTGGCGACGTACCGAAGGAGCCCGGCGAGTCTGAATGCTCGATGGTCGGAGCCGGAGTCGAGGGGAGGAGGAGTGTAGGTGCAGGAGCCAGATCGACAGGTCGAGGCAGGACAGAGCACGACGAGGCAGGAGGCGGAGCCATGGACTCCTGACACCCAGAAAGAGTGACCTCCCAGCAGGACGATGATGAAGCCTCGCCACTGAGAGGAGGATGAGGTGAGTCACCGGGAATGATGGGAGGTGACGATGGCTGGGTGACAGGCTTGGCGATGCTCTGGAAATGAGGAGTGGCACAGGAACCCAAAGATGAAGTGTCCTTAATGGTAGTTATTTGAGGTGGTGGGAGAGGGAGGTTGGGTGGGGATGATAGAACTGTCGAAGAATCAGAATCATTAGAAATGCAGGGACACAAAGTATTTCTCTCACCACTCTCCATAAAACTGTCCAATAAGTCCAACTGTTGCTCGCTCTCAGCGGCGGGGGTTTGGGCGGGGCTCACATCCATCCCCTCGAACTCCACTAGGACTCCCACGGCGATGGACGATGACGTCGGCTCACACCCCTGGTCAGATTCATGGCGGTGTTTCGGCTCCGGGGCGATGTTGAGCTCCACCTCTTTGTCCTCGGGTGTTGGCTCTAGCGTCGCGGCAGGCAGAAGCTTCCAGTCTGCGGGGGGCTCAGGCACCGTCAATCACGGTAGGGACGGGCTGGGCTCTGGGTCTGGCCGGGTTCTGAATCGGGACCGCACGCTTTCCAGACACCAAAATACGGCTTCCCTCCAGCTAAGTCCGGTGGTGTCTGGAAGGTGGGTGGCATGGCAGAGGTTGGCCCCGATCCAGAACAGGTCCTTGATGGTTTCATCCTCCAATGAGGTCTGTCTAGCCAAAACGTAAAAGTTTGTGGCAAAATGGAAAAAATTGTGGCTTTCCCGGGCCACGGTGATGAACTTAGCCCATTCATCAAATTTGGGCGGTCCGTTCATCTGTTACGGTTGGTTGCAGGAAGGAGCACAGACGAGGAGAATAAATCCAAATACCAGTTTAATTACGTAATCCACAGGGTAACAGACACAGAGATACAACTCAACTTACTCAAACGGTGAACGGAAAGACTGAGTGAACAGGGGGGAATTAAATAGCAAACATAACAAGGATGATTAATAAGACACAGGTGATACAGATGAACTAATAATGAAGGCGGGAAACAGAACATGTGACCATAGAATGCAAACAGAAAGTCCATAAACTGAAACTGAACAGACTGTGACACATACACATTGATAGTCATATGGCGGCAGGGGAAGCGCTGATAAACCGGAAGCGGGCGGCTCGAGAGCGGGCAGTCTGCGAGGGTGTCGGCATGAGCTGTTCAAGCAGGTGAGAGAAGGTGAAGGCGTTCAGTCTCGAAGTTCAGAGAAGAAGCATATACACTTAGGATAGCTTGAGGGTGAGTAAAGCTTGGGGTAATTTTCATTTCAAAGTGAATTAATCCTTTAAGTAGCAGATCAATAAGTTTTTAACTTTTTCAAGCCAACTTAAAAATTTGAATTGTCAGTTTGTTCTTACTTTCCTGAAACTCTTGAAAAGCTTTTTTTACTTCTGTGATTTTACCTCTTGGACGTTTTAAATTGGCTTTTAGTAAAAATAATCACATTTACCCCTTAGTATTAGAAGATGTCCTGTTTTTGAAGAATATGTTGAATCCCCAGTTCAAAATAACTTGCATTACTTATTACTTATTTTTTATTTCATATTTCTATTTTTCAAGTTTCATATTTCAATTTCAATTTTTCCTTCATCAAAAATTCTGGATAAAAAAATCCTCCACACATTCCTCATTTTTATATTACATTTTAAAATATATTCAAATTGAAAATAGTTCTTTAAAATCATAGGAATATTTCTCAATATTACTGTATAGTACAGTTTATCAGATATCCTGTGCAAATCATCATTTACATGATCAACTATAAAACTCTTCTGTCATGTTTTCTTTCTCCTTCTACAGGAAGAACATGAACACACTCAGTGAGTTTTTCTGCTTGTTTTCTTAGTGACTTACATTGTAGGAAGTCCTTCCTTGTCCTGGGAACAATCTTAGTGAAAGTGACTGTGGAAATCAACAGACATGAAGAGTGTGATTATCATGTCAAGAGAAAATGATCCCTGCATCCGTTCCTAAGACATTTCTAATATGATCTTCTACATGATATGAGATGATGGAGGATCATTTCTGAGAGCAGATGAATCTCCAGGACTTTACCTCTGTCAGAGATCTTCTTGAGCTCCTCTTTGCAGAAATCCTCCAGTTTTTCTCTCAGCTGACAGACAGATTCTCTCACAACATCAAAAGAGGAGAGAGAACTGAAGGGATCGTCGTTTACGTCTGTAGATTCAGGAGGAGCTGAGAGAGACTGGAAACTCTACAGAAAACAGAAATCAAAGCTCATCACCTCCACACAGCCAATAACCTGCACTACTGTCAGATTTGAGCAGCTCTTGTTGATCTTTAGTAACTCTCCTCAATCCAGCACTTTCACAGCATCAGATTCATTCTTCTTATACATTATATCATGTTAGAGCTGTAAGTTCTAGTGTTTGACACTTACACCATATGTGAACTTTCTAGGAAAACACTTGATGATCAAACATCTGGCAATAACATAATTGTAACAGATGAAGTGCATCAATGGAGTCACATGACAGGGTTGAGTAGATTTTATCAGGAAAAGCAGTTCAAACATGAGTAGATTGACCATTATTTATAACTTTTGAGCAGTTAGTGGCTCTGAAATTCACAAGAACTCTTAGGACATGATCACAAGGTCAAGTTTTGTATTTTAAATACACTGAAGCATTGCTAATATACAGCCTCACTTCCTGTTTGAGGACTTCACTGTCAAATTCATTAATGTTACTGGTGAAGTTATGAAAAAGGATTATCTGATTTTGGTAAACGTTACTCAAAATTTTGTAGTACAAGTCAGAGATTGTAAAATGATAAGTGAAGAGATGATGGGAAATCTAGCTGGATTTCACATTGTTATAAAAAAAAGGGTAACACTTTACATTAAGGTTCCCTTTGTAAAGGGTTTATAAAGGTGTTTGTTAATAAGTAATAAGTAATTTACAAATTCATTATAAATCATTAATAAGCAGTTATAACTGCATGAATAAAAAGGGTGACTTTAATGCAATACCTGCCAAATGGTGAGCCTTTCTTAACTCACATGTTATAAATGCTTGATAAATGCACTTAATTAACACTTATTTAGCTCAAAACCAGATTCCTGGTTTATTTCATGATGCAGCAAAAATTGACTATCATAATTAGACTGAAGGGTGTTGTATTCACTTTCACAGGTTATTAATGTTTATAACTCATTAATAAATGGTTCACATGTGTTCACTTTACATTAAGATTCACTTTCACAGGTTATTAATGTTTATAACTCATTAATAAATGGTTCACATGTGTTCACTTTACATTAAGATTCACTTTCACAGGTTATTAATGATTATAACTCATGAATAAATGGTTCACATGTTTCCACTTTACATTAAGGTTCACTTTCACAGGTTATTAATATTTACAACTCATTAATAAATGGTTCACATGTGTTCACTTTACATTAGGGTACACTTTCACAGGTTATTAATGTTTATAAATCATTAATAAACCTTAATGTAAGGTTTCCACTTTACATTAAGGTTCACTTTCACAGGTTATTAATGTTTATAACTCATGAATAAATGGTTCACATGTGTTCACTTTACATTAAGGTTCACTTTCACAGGTTATTAATGTTTATAACTCATGAATAAATGGTTCACATGTGTTCACTTTACATTAGGGTACACTTTCACAGGTTATTAATGTTTATAAATCATTAATAAACCTTAATGTAAGGTTTCCACTTTACATTAAGGTTCACTTTCACAGGTTATTAATGTTTATAACTCATTAATAAATGGTTCACAAGTGTTCACTTTACATTAAGGTTCACTTTCACAGGTTATTAATGTTTATAACTCGAATCTCAACATAACACAGACTGTTACGTAACAGTCGGGATCATTAATATGTACACCCCCAATATTTGCATATGCCAGCCCATGTTCAAGCCATTAGACAAGGGAGTATTAACGTCTGCACAGCTGAATCATCAGACTAGGTAAGCAAGCAAGAACAATAGCGAAAAAATGGCAGATGGAGCAATAATAACTGACATGATCCATGATATTTTTAGTGATATTTGTAAATTGTCTTTCTAAATGTTTCGTTAGCATGTTGCTAATGTACTGTTAAATGTGGTTAAAGTTACCATCGTTTCTTACTGTATTCACAGAGACAAGAGCCGTCGTTATTTTCATTTTTAAACACTTGCAGTCTGTATAATTCATAAACACAACTTCATTCTTTATAAATCTCTCCAACAGTGTGTAATGTTAGGTCGCGCACACACTTAACGATTGTAAGGCCGATTATGAATGTAAATTGATACTTATGACTGATCGTGCTCAAACGCATCCAGTCAGAGCCAGTTGCGTTCAGTCTGCGATTACGGTCGGTGTTCTAATTCCATGTGTAAGTATTTAAATCTGCTTCAGTCGCAGGAAACAATCGCTCTGTTGAGCACAGTCTTAGAATGTTTTAGCTAGTCGTTAAATGTGTGCCCGGCTTTAGCTTTAGCCACAGAGCACCATCAAACTCATTCAGAATCAAATGTAAACATCCAAATAAATACTATACTTACGCGATTAGACATGCTGCATGATGAACACTTTGTAAAGATCCATTTTGAGGGTTATATTAGCTGTGTGAACTTTGTTTATGCTGTGTATTAGAGTTGAGAGCTCGGGGCCAGGGAGCGCGAGATTTAAAGGGGCCGCAGCCTGAATCGGCGCATATTTAACGATGCCCCAAAATAGGCAGTTAAAAAAATGAATAAAAAAAAAAATCTATGGGGTATTTTGAGCTGAAACTTCACAGACACATTCAGGGGACACTTTAGACTTATATTACATCTTTTGAAAACACGTTCTATGGCACCTTTAATAAAAACCCAGTTAATATGAAGAATTGTAATAAAGTATTTTTCCAAAATTAAGTTTTAATAGTATTTTTGTGAGGTGACCGCAGGGGCAGAAACATTTATGGTGCAGCCATGCATGCTTACTCTAGTAATCAGTCTCATTCTAGTGTTTAATTGCTGAGGAGGACACTAGTCTACAAGCCTCAGAAGGACTGAACTAAGAAGGATGCAGTCTCAGTAGAATGCAGCCTTCCGTTTGAGAAACAACCTTTAGATTACCCTTTGGAGTTGTAGCAGTTTCTTTTATGCTACCCTAATGACCTTTTTGAGGATTGAAACTTTTGGATCCTATTGACTTTCAATATATAGACAGATGAGAGATTCCCTAAAATACCTTATTTAGTGTTCCTCAAAAAAAAAAGAAAAAAAGAAAGTCATATCAGTTTGGAATAACATGAGCAAATGATGAATGTTATTTTTTTTGTGGGAACTACTGGTTTAAAGGGGTTTTGTTATGCTTGTAAATTATCATAATGGGACCTCTTTAAGTTCATACCTGTTTCTCTGTCCTCTGTGCTGCAGCTGATACAGTGTCATGGTTTTTATGTTCATCAATCATACACAGCACACATATACACTTCTGATCAGTGCGGCAGAAAACCTCAAGGATCTTGTCGTGTTTCGGGCAGATCATCTCCTGCAGTCGTCCAGTGGCTTCAGTCAGATTGTGTCTCTTTCCTTTAAAGAAACTCTCATGTTGTTCAAGGTGATTCTGACAATAAGAGTCCAGACACACCAAACAGGACTTGACGGCTTTGTGTTTTCTTCCAGTACAGACGTCACACTGCACATCTCCAGCTCCAGCGTAACAGTCAGCAGGAAGGTTAGTCTTCTTCAGTTTCTCCAGCACTTCAGCCAGAATGGTAGAAGTGGTCACTGGATCCTTCAGGATATCCTGACACAGAAAAATTCTGGCTTCTGCCTTTTTACAGCATGAATACAGAGACACAAACACACAACAGCTCAACTACACTTCAGTTTCTCTGAAGTCATGTGATTCTTGTTTCCTGGTTCTGTGTGTAAAACAGGTGTGTCTGTAAAGCAGGTTCCTCATTCCTGTCCTGAAAAGCCTCATTCCAGCTATGTTTGTAGTTTCAGTGTGTGTTCCCACACACATTGTTTAATCAGTCTCATATAAACACACAAAAGAAGTTAGAGAAAAGCAAGACAACACTCTTAAAAGTTCAGTAATTATGTATCTAAATCAAGGCTGGGCAACTTCGATAGTGACGAGGGCCAACATTTTTTCTCCTTCATACCAGATTACTAATCCACACTCGCACCTTTATCACATCTCATATCATTGTCATATCTGTCTTATTCAATTTACTTTTTATTAAGGGAAATCAATGTATAATTAATGCATCTTGTTTTTAAATATTTTATTAACTATAAAACATGTGCAATTATGTTGATACAAATGGGAAACTTTGTTGTCAGTTGACAAGCAATATTATCCCAACAAGCAAATGTAAACATCTCAATTACATTATCTGTAAATTTGCAACAAACAAATGTAGTTCTCCTATTTTTGATAACAAGTCTACAGAACATTTTCAACTCAACATCAGAGGGCAGTTAAAAAGGGCTTATTAAAAAAATAATAATAATTACCATAATCCACATTCACATATTACCAAGAATAAAAATGCTATTTTTAAAAATGTATAAGTACATAATTGTGATTCTGTGATTCTTCATTTGGCAAAAAGGTTTTGTTGACTTTGCATTTTACTTGTGAAATCTAAGACAAGTGTAACTCTGGCGTCGTGTATCTTTTTTATACTTCTCGTTAGCCGCTTTTCCACCGTCGGGTCAAACCGTTATCTTTGCTTTCCCGTTCCATTCCATGCCGATCCAAGCCGGCCCGTACGGATATGGTTTCGTTTTCCACTGTGGGTCTGATAACATTCTCTTCAGTCATTGCCTTAGTAAGATTTTACACACGATATGCGGTGTACTGACAGCGTTATGTAGGATGATAAGTTATTTCTTTTAATTGTATAATTAATTTGTGTTCATGTTGCTCAAATATCATGCTTAGCAAGCAGAGAAACTGGCAGCCAGACAACAAACAAGTGACCTCTCCTGGTTTGATTTAGTATTATCATAATCTAAACACATAACTTGTTTTTCAAATGTTTTAAAATTGTTAATCCAAGTGGTCCAGCATGCCGTATTTAAAGACAGGGCCGCCAGTTGCCCATCTCTGCTCTAAATACTACACTGATACTGCAGGACTGAAAACTGTGTCTATGAAAACAAAATGGCCAAATTTAGTTTTTTATTGAATATTGCAGTATTTCTTATAAATGATTTATCCATGTTTGTCATTAATTTGTTAAATTCTTATGCACTCATAATCTTTAATCAAAATAAGTTCTCCCTCTCGCAGCAACATTCCTTCTCTTCTCTGATGACATGTTTACTGGCGCGCATGTCACTCATATGAGATCCACCAATAGCAAACGACAACCATCCAATCAATTCCCCATGGACAAAAACAAGCCCTGCACTACATTTGTTCCTGTTCCAGAAGCCATTTCACTCAGATATACGTCACAATAAGAAAAAATTGACTTTCGTATCTTGTGCCGACATGTCATGTCATGCCGACATTAATACCTCATGAATGTTTTTAACTTGAGTTAGGATGTACTCACACTAGGTGCTCCGTTCCGTGCCCGGGCGCGGTTCATTTAGCTTGGAAGAGGTGGATCAGAATACGTTTTGGTTGGGCACAAGCGCGATTCGCATACAGTGAGCGCGCTAACTGTGCCTGAGCACGGAACAGCTACTAATTTTGTGTGCACTATTGTCATCATTACGATGGCAAAGAACTTTATTACTACTTTCTTTATCACTACAGTCAAAAAAATGCAGATTTACCGTGGAACAAGAAAGGAGTCAGCAAATGAACTTCAGTAACATTCTCTTCCTCCATAGCAATCTGTAGTTAGCTAGGGTAAGTAATTCATTATTTCATTCATTTGTTAAATACACAACTAACACTATAGAGGTCTTAAAGAAGTGTCAGTGAACTTTCTTCACAGAGTTAATTATCTTTCGTCATGCAATAAATCTGACATATGCAACCAGTTAAAGGCACAATATGTAAGATTTTAGATTAAAATATCCAAAAATCAAGTTATATATTTTGTTGAATTTGAGCACTTACATTATCCCAAATGTTTCCAAAAATGTTTAAATACACTGAAATAAGTAATTTTAACGAGGACATGGGCTGTGTCTGTAAAGAAAAATCATGGCTGTACTGAAGGCTGATTTCCAAGCTATGCAACAAAAGAGGTGGAGAATCTCGTAAGTCTCATAAATCTTGTATGTTACAATACCAAATGCAGTCCTAGTTACCTGTGTGTGCTTAAAAATATTAAAGTTATATTAAAAACTAATATATAAATTACATGTTTCTGATTCAAAGACGCAGAGATGATGAAGGGGGAATGGACAGTGTATTGGAGAAGATTGAGGAGGTTGTTCTGGCTGCTCAGGGTTTATCTGAGGTGACCACTGCCATCCATGAACTGTCTGACCTGGTCCAAAACAGAAGGACAACATTGGTACTGACTGAAGAACAGTCCAGGAATGTGAGGGATGTCTTCACTTGTCTAGTTTGCAGAGGTCAGTCTTTTCTTTGTATGGAATTTATTAAAAATGGTTATTCAGCCATCACACCCAGTCAACATTCTGAACTCACAGTGATCTCACCCTGTGGTCTCAGTGATCTAAAAGTGTAACCTCAAAGCGCTCTCACTGTGTGCTCATACTTTGGTCACAATGTGAGGTCACACCAGCCAGAAATGTCATTGTTCTTAGGATGTTCTGTGAACATTATATGTTCTTGTAATGTTTTTAGTAGCTAGTTTTATTTTTGTTACCAGAATGTCCTCCTAAAAGTTAGGATAACATTCTCTAAAAACATTCTAAACATGTTAAGAGTTAACATTGATAGAACATTATCCCCTAACATTCTTATAAAAGGTTGAAGTTCCATTGCCATTAAATAACTCCAAAAACAGCATAAGCAGCTTCAATTATTACTAACAAGATTGACTTTATTTACATAAGTTCTTATTGAGATTAACAGAGGTTTAAATGTTCAAGTTTGTTTTTTTTGAAAGTAGAAGTTTGGGTTGGTCACCATTGTGGTGATCAGTGTTTGCTTTAGTTGGGCTCTTTGGCCTTGCCTTTTTAATGTTAGTTTTTCTCTGTAAAATGCTGTAACTTTATGTATTCTGGATCCATCATACAAAACCATGTCACCATTGTTGAGATTCAAATGCCGATTATTGATGTTTGAGTGTGTCTAAATGTGTGAAGCAGTATTTAAAAATGTTTAGTGTGTTCTTCAAATCATACAGATTTTCTTATTAAAATACTGTTGGATCTCATGTTGTAGAAACATTACTGTAATCGGTTATGTGAAGTTAATGACACATATGATGGTCTAGATGAGATCAGCTGATAAAAACACTACATAATGATTGTATCTTTAACGCCACCAAGTAGCTGACATCATCAAACTAAACTATTATTTTCAATAAATCATCAACATCTAAACCTCTGTTAATCTTAATAAGAGCTTCTGTAGACTTCTGGCAGAAATAAAGTCAATCTGGTTTGTAATGATGTTTTATTAACAAAGTTGTAACAGAGTGAAATATCTGTAACAGTTGTGTACACATCCTTGTAAGAAGGAATGATGTAGTTATACTACGAGACATTAGAGGGCGCTAGAGAGGCTCATAAGGGGGATATAAGGAAAAATTTGGGAGAAGAAGAGAGAGTTTTGGGGTGATTGAGAACTCATGTGTTTTTTTGGTGGTTAACCAAACCATAGACTGGTTGAGAAACCATTTGGTTTTAAGCTCAACAAGAAATGGACAATGTGAGAGAACAAAGATATATTTCAACGCACTCAATGTTTTTTCATCGCAACATATTTCAACGCACTCAATGTTTTTTCATCGCAACATATTTCAACGCACTCCATGTTTTCATCAGGTTGTATAATTTTGTTTTGTTTTTTTCTTTTTCAATGGACAGACCTTCATCGAAGATTAGAACTTTGAGATGATTGTTTGTTTGTTTTGTTTTTTTTGTTTTTTGTGTGAGAAATCAGGACTTAATTTGAACTAGGAGTCACATTAAATGAAATGAGCCAGCACTGTGGGAATAAAACACCTAAGAAACACTAGAAATGTTTGCTGAGGTTCATTAAAAATATTTATTCGATCAAAGTGGTAGACCCTCGTTAGTAGCTAATCCATAAAAAAAAAAAGAGGAGAGTTACAAAATGGCGCCCGAACAGGGACTCTGATTGAGAGATACTTAAATTTAGAGGGTGTCTCACTGAATAAATTTAAGAAAGGATCAAATTAATGAATTTATAGCAAACATAATAGCTTAAAATGGATAGGGATGAGATCGCATCTGTTGTGGATTTCTCTGAAGAAGCATTCATTCAGATGAGAGATCCAGTGTGTGAAATGATTGATACTTTTAGTGGACTTTATATTGATTCAGAAGAAGAAAAAGAGAAATCTGCAATGCAAGACCAGCCTGGTGAACCAGATGATTTTAATGCACTTCCACCTCCGCCACCACTAGTTGAATATGAGGAGGAGCAGGTGTATTCAAATGGAATGGTCACAGAGCAACGTTTAACCTAATGTTGAAGAACACCTTAGTGACATTGAACATCGGTTGAGTGATTGTGTAAGTCAAGAAACAGTGATAGACATGATGAAAAAACTAGAGGATAAAATTAACTATCATATCCAAAGAGAAACTGATCGAATTAAAACACAAATAGACAGTAAGATAGCTGATTTAGGTCAGAGCATGGTTGATTGTCTAAAAAGAAGAGATAAACAACTAGATCAGAGGATACAAGCTCTAAACCCACTTTCATCTACTCCTATTTCTGCAACTACGATTGGTCAGAGAACTACAAGTATGCAAAAGCAGTCTTCTTCGAGTCAACAGTATATGTCTCTGCCTACAATACCAGCACCTTACAATCCGCCGGTTAAATTAGACTTTCCCAGCTTCACCAATGCAAGTGATGATGATCCAGTTGTATTTATTGAGAGAGTTGAGGAGTATGTTAATCTTCGACCATTACCTGATAAAGAACTGCTGGCGTCACTGGCTGCGGTACTAAAAGGGACAGCAAAAGATTGGTGGAGTGCCGAAAAAAAGAATGTAGGTACATGGAAATGCTTTAAGGATAAGTTTTTGTTTGCATTTTTAAATGAGGATTTTAAAGAAGTGGCTGCACAGAGGCTCATAAACAGGAGACAACAAAATAAGGAGAGCATTCGAGATTTTGCCTATCACTACAGAGCTCTTTGTATGAGAAACAACCCGAAAATGAATGAAACAGATATTGTGAATGCAATTCTCAGAAACTGCAACCCAAGATTAGCCAGTTTACTGAGAAGCTCTGCCAAGACAGTTGATGAATTAGTTCGTTTGGGGACGCAGATAGAAAAGGACTGGATGGGAGCTAAAAACCATTGGAGTTTAGTCAACAGTGAGGGGCAAAACAGCAAATTACCTGCAGCAAAGTCAAAGAGAGAAAATCAACTGATGTTGGTAGATCATCATAATGCTAGCCAAGGGTACAGAGCTCTTCAACTGCTGGTGACCATCAATCGCACTAACATTGACGCCATAATTGATACCGGTAGCACTTTTTCGATTGTCCAGAGAAAGATCTGGAAGGAACTGAGCAAGGAAAAAAGTGATCAGTTTACTACAAGTAATCAGAACTTTATTTTAGCAAATGGACAATGTCAAAAAGCTATCGGAAAGGTGAGATTGACGTGTGAGATCAAAGAAGAACAGATTGAAGTGGATTTTTTTGTGATGGAAGATAAGGATTTAGCAGTATCAGTAATCCTGGGTCTTGACTTTTTAAAAAAATCAAAAATGGTGTTGGATTTTAACACTTTGCACTTTCATCTTCCTGAGGTGACACGAAAGAAAAGCATAATCCCTTTTTCTTTCCATGATGAGCCATCCACCAACCATTTTTTCATGGCTATCCCAGAGACCGAGGAAGATACTTTCATAACTGAAGAAGACCATCATCTCATTGATGAAGCAGTAAGACATGCTGAGACAACTCCTGAGATACAAGCACAGCTTAAATACCTCATGGTAAAGTGGCCAACAGTATGTACACAAAATTTAGGACGAACCAGCTTGATACAACATCAGATCATCACAACTGACCAGCAACCTGTAAGAAAAAAAACCATACAAAGTCTCTGCTTCTAAGAATGATTTCATAGAAGGGCAAGTGAAAGAGTTGCTTGAAAAGAAAATCATACAGCCTTCTACCTCTCCATGGGCAGCACCAGTGGTAGTGGTGGACAAGAAGGATGGGAACAAGAGGCTCTGTGTAGATTACAGAGGACTGAATGCAAAGACTCACCTGGATGCCTATCCGATGCCACAAATTGTTGATATACTGGAATCAATGAATGGAGCCAAAGTTTTCAGTACTTTGGATCTTAAAAGTGGGTATTGGCAAATGGAGATGGAACATTCCAGTGTTGAGAAAACGGCTTTTTGTACATCTTCAGGGCTATATGAATTTTTATGTCTACCCTTCGGCCTTAAAAACTCAGCAGCATCTTTTCAAAGGCTTATGGAACAGGTGCTAAGGGAGCACAAAAACAAATTCTGTCTGGTCTACATTGATGATATTGTGGTTTACTCTTCTTCCATGTCAACTCACATCGAACACCTCCAGAAAGTGTTTTCTTGTCTTAAGAAGGCGGGGTTGTCTCTTAACTTGAAGAAGTGCAATTTCATCAAGCCATCACTGACTTTTCTAGGGCATGTCATTTCTGCAGAAGGAGTTAAGACCGATCCTGAGAAAATATCGGCTGTTCAATCATTTCCGGTACCTGCATCAGTCAAAGAGGTCCAGAGATTTCTGGGTCTATCAGGTTGGTACCATAGGTTTATTGAAAATTTTTCTGAGAAAGCTGCTCCCCTTCATGCTCTAAAGAAAAAAGGGGTAAAATGGATCTGGTCTGAAGACTGCCAACGAGCCTTTGAGACAATCAAACAAGATCTCATCAGTGCTCCGGTTTTAATCTCACCTGATGTTAACCGTGCTTTCAAAGTTCAGACAGACGCCAGTGAGAATGGGTTGGGAGCCGTTTTAACTCAAGAAGAAGGAGGACAAGAACGAGTGGTGGCATATGCCTCCCGACTTTTGAAGGGAGCAGAGAAAGCATATTCTACATCGGAAAAAGAGTGTCTCGCAGTTGTATGGGCTGTAGAAAAATGGCGACATTACCTGGAGGGCACATCTTTTGAGGTGGTGACTGATCATGCTGCATTGGTCTGGGCATTCCAACATCCAAAGCCATCTTCTAGGTTAATAAGATGGACTATACGGCTCCAGGGGTTTCATTTCATTGTAAGTTACCGTAAGGGACAGTGCAATGTGGTACCTGATGCTCTGTCGAGACAGTACAATACAGAAACCGAGCCAATGTTTTTAAATACAGCACAAAGAAAGAATTCAGCTGACTACAATTTACCTGTTAACCTTGAGGAGATTAGTAAAGCTCAGAAAGATGACAAGGAGATCCAGGATTTGATTTCCCAAAATCTGCAGAGGAAAAGTGATGATGCAATGCGAGTTCACTATGTTTGCAAAAATGGAGTAGTGTTTAGGAGTGTTCCTGACGGAAAGAAAGGACAAAAAATGCAAATAGTGATTCCAGCTGTTTTCAGAAATACTTTTTTATCATATGCTCATGACAATCCACTGAGTGGCCATTTAGGAAGCTTTAAGACCCTAATGAGACTGCTTGAGTTTGTGTATTGGCCCAGCATAAGAACTGATGTCTGGCAGTATTGCAAGGTATGTACTGTATGTCAACAATACAAACCATCTACAACTAAAACGGCAGGGATGCTGCAGAGTGTTCCGGTAGTAGAGCCTGGATACATGATGGGGATTGACATAATGGGTCCGTTTCCCAGAAGTACAAAGCAACATGAGTACCTGTTAGTAGTCGTGGACTATTTCTCTAAATGGGTGGAATTATTTCCGCTTAGAGCAGCAAAAGCTCCTACCATTGCTCGAATTCTTATTGAAGAGATTTTCACTCGCTGGGGAACACCCACTTACCTGGTCTCTGACCGTGGAAGGCAGTTCACATCGAATCTCCTCACAGCTGTCTGCAAACAATGGAAAGTCATTCAAAGGTTAACAACAGCTTACCATCCTCAAAGTAATTTGACAGAACGAGTAAATAGGAATCTTAAAACAATGTTAGCTTCCTATGTAAAAGAAAACCACCGAAGGTGGGATCAGTGGATTCCGGAATTTCGCTTTGCACTGAATTCAGCTTGGCAAGAAACCACTGGATTCTCACCAGCGGAAATCGCTCTTGGAAGGAGGTTGAAAGGGCCACTGGAACGAGCAATTCAACATCCACCAGATCCAGATCACAAAAGTTACAGTACTCTGGAACGGCATGCTCAGCTAATTGATCTGGTTAAAGCTAATGTGGAGAAAGCACAACAGCATCAAAGAAGGTATTACAACCAGAGAAGAAGGAACCAAGAATTCCGTGAAGGAGATGTGGTATGGGTGCGATCTCATCCGTTATCTAAGGCAGATGATGCTTTCATGGCCAAATTATCTCCTAGGTGGAAGGGGCCTGCAAAAATAGTAAAGAAGTTAGGATCTGTGAACTATCGGGTTTCTTTTCTTTCTGAACCTACAGTCTTTGATACATATCATGTGCAGAACTTGAAAATTTGTCACGGATGTGACAAATTTTTAAACATGGGAGGGGGTATGTAACAGAGTGAAATATCTGTAACAGTTGTGTACACATCCTTGTAAGAAGGAATGATGTAGTTATACTACGAGACATTAGAGGGCGCTAGAGAGGCTCATAAGGGGGATATAAGGAAAAATTTGGGAGAAGAAGAGAGAGTTTTGGGGTGATTGAGAACTCATGTGTTTTTTTTGGTGGTTAACCAAACCATAGACTGGTTGAGAAACCATTTGGTTTTAAGCTCAACAAGAAATGGACAATGTGAGAGAACAAAGATATATTTCAACGCACTCAATGTTTTTTCATCGCAACATATTTCAACGCACTCCATGTTTTCATCAGGTTGTATAATTTTGTTTTGTTTTTTTCTTTTTCAATGGACAGACCTTCATCGAAGATTAGAACTTTGAGATGATTGTTTGTTTTGTTTTTTTTTGTTTTTTGTGTGAGAAATCAGGACTTAATTTGAACTAGGAGTCACATTAAATGAAATGAGCCAGCACTGTGGGAATAAAACACCTAAGAAACACTATAAATGTTTGCTGAGGTTCATTAAAAATATTTATTCGATCAAAGTGGTAGACCCTCGTTAGTAGCTAATCCATAAAAAAAAAAAAAGAGGAGAGTTACAAAGTTCAGGAGAAGCACATTCAGATAATTAACACAACTGGAGAGCACTTAGCAATCAATGACAGGAGGTATATATAGGCTGCATACGAAACAGTGTTAATTTCGTTAACGAAAACTATGACGAAAAATGTTCGTTGACGACCTTTTTTTCCATGACTAAGACGAGACGATGAGAGACGACACCAATTTCATTTAACGATAACGTGACTAAAACTACACATACAATATAGTTGACGAAAAAAGACGAGACTGAAATGTGGCTAAAAGAATAAACACTTGACCAAAATCACTCTTTTGAAATCACTTTTTGTTTTTGTCGAATACAGGAGACAAAACATTACGGATTGTCTTTATGAGCGGTCACGCTTACGGTTGCCAGATTTCCAGAATGTAAACCCTCTATCAGAGCTTTTCTGTTAAAAGAATACGTTTTACTTGATCTTTGCTATCTGGCAACCCCGCACACGAGCCCTCTCTACACTGATGAAGAAGCGCGGATGATGAAAACACAAGTAAGCTGGAGTTCAGCACTCTTCATTTGAGATTTTCTACTTAAATTAAAGTGTCTATATTGCGCTGCTCGTTTACTGACTAAATCTGGGACCAAAGTGCAGTGGTTCTCAAACTGACGTGAAAAGTGCCGTTCATTTTATTCTACTCCACCTTAAAATAACAGGAAAACTGAACATATATTTCTAGCAGGTAAAATGTTGTATATACACAACATTCAATCAAATTACCTCATCTTTCGCGATCAAAACTGACTGCATCCACACAAGCCAGCATCGCACTATTAGTGCTGTTCTCGACAATAACATTACCTTTGTGAAAGTGGGGATTTAGCACTTACTAGCATGAAGAACAAATATAGATGTAAACTGCATGTAGATTTAAGATTTAAACTCTCTTTGATACAAAACATACCCTTCTGTGAGTTACTATTTTTAATGTTGATCATATTATACCAGCAAGAATATTGCCCTAATATAATATCCCGAATATTGATTTTATACAACAGTTCAACAAACAAAAGGGTGATATTAAGTGATTAACAGCATTGTCAGTATTTTTGCTCTATTTTGCAACGAAAGCCACAGCAGAGCAGCACACAAGCTGTGTTACGTGAACGAATCTGCGGCTTTGAAAGAATCGTCAATGATTCAATGATCCATTAATAAATACAGCCGCTGGCTTTGATACTGAAAGAATGAATGACTCGATGATTCACTCATAAAAACAGTGACTTACCGCCACCTACTGGTAGTTTTAATGTAATATTTAAAAGTATCACTTTGTTTTTAATTTTTTAAAATTTTTATTTAAGGCATTATTTATTTTACAAAGGTATTTATAAAGGTAAAAATATTGTCCCTTAATGGAAATGTATAACTGCAGTCTGAGTGGAAAAGAGAGGGTACACAGAAGATATTTAATCCCTCAGGGGGTACGATACTCTAGAAAGTTTGAGAACCACTCAAAGAGGATATGTACAATTGCACAAGTGCTGCTGCTAAGAGTGCAATTTCAATACAGTCTGTTACATTGATTCAAATTTTTCATAAGCTTGAATGAATTGGTCTAAAGTGAAAAATTATAATGACTATTTTGTCTAAAGTCTACATATAAAATAGCTATCAAAATGAATATTGGTAACTGTAGTTTGACTAAAAGTAAGGACTAAGACTTGACAAAAATGTGATGACTTTTCGTCGAGTAAAACTATACTAAAATATGAAAGACTAAAATGTGACTAAGACTAAGGAGCATTTTTGTCTTAAGATAAAGACTAAGACTAAATCAAAAATGGCTGCCAAAATTAACACTGATACAAAACCTGTAAAAAGCTGCCTTTGGAGGACACATTTCATGGTCGGAAAGCATGAAGGCACGTCTGAATCTAATGTTACCTTCACTTCCTGTCTCCTGAGAGACCTTCATCTGATCGATTTTTGAAGGCAGCATATGTATCCTTTACTGTCTTTGATATTCCACAATCCTGTGCGTTCCATACAGTTGAGCTGGAAAAAAAAGTTGGCATCTGAAATTTGCATTTTCTGGTCAGTTTGTGTGTAAATGTATGCTTTTTTACCAACATATGTTTAGACGTCAACACAATTTTAATTTTCAACCAACATTTGACGTCTGAGCGCTGTCGGAGTCCACGTCCAATAAAAATTATAGCTAGGGAGACCTCACATTGTGACCACATCACGAGTACCCTGGGAGCTCATGGTGAGATCACTGGGAGACAAATTGTTAACTGGGCACAGCACTATAACATTGTTAACATATAACATTGACATTCATGTTTGTGTTTGGAGCATCTGGAGGAGGCACAGAAAGAACTCATTCCCACAGAGTCAGCTGTTGCTCAAAGCTTTTCTCATGCCATACATCAGCTCAAGTACACTCAAGGTGGCTTTTTATAATGCTGTCTGAAATCGGAATAACCACTACGTCAATTTAAAAAATAAAATAATAATTTTAAAACATTTTTTTATGACTTAATCTGTTGTGTCTTGTTTTGCAGTTTTAGACCTGAAATGTTTTTTTTCTCTCCCGTCAGGATTCACGGAAGATCCGGTTTTTGCAGCCTGCTGCGAAAGCTTAGTTGGTTGCAGATCCTGCACAAGTTTGTGGCTCCAAAATTCTTCACAGTGTCTGAAAAGTCGAACGGAAGATTTTTCCACCACATGCATAGAGTCACTGGCTTTACTGAACTAGTGAATGTAGTTAGAGGATTGGCATGCGAGTAAACACTGTTCTTGCCACTAAATTCATCTAAATCCTCACAGTATTCATGAGAAATTGGTGGATATGTTTTATTTTTTTATTTTTTTATTTATTTTTTTATTTTTTATTTTTTGGATATGTTTTATGTGGCATCTTAGTGTAAACTTACAGGAATTTTATAAGAGTTTTAAGAGTCTAAATGTTTTATATTGCTGTTCTGAGCTGACAGAGATTTCATAAGAGTTAGAAAATGTGGCAGTATGTTGTTTTATATTGCTTTGTATTGCTTTGTTTTGAACTCACAGGGATTTTATTAGAGGTAGAAAAACTGGCAATATGTTTGTAACACAGGGAAGAAGGAGGCAGGAACCGGCGAACATTCAACAAAACTTTAATCTCAAAATAAACAAACAAAACAAAAGTAATGCCGACAGACCCTCGCGGACGTCTGCCGGCCACACAAACATAATAAAACATTAAATAAAATCCAGGCTTGGTCCTCTCTCGTCCTTCACTGTCTTCGCTCCTCCTTTTATGCCTCTGGAGCTCTTCCATGAGAGACTCAAGGCCGGTGCGCCTCACAGGTGAAGATCATTAACACTCGCGTCACCGGCCTCACGCCGTTCCCTCACGGCTCTCGCCCGCCCTGCTCGCCTCAATGTTGTTTTACATTGCTTTGTTGTTTTGAGCTCACTCCACACTGATTTAAAGGTGTTGGTTTTTTTTTATCTTATGTGATTCCTAAAGTTGGACCTAATTTGTTTACAACATTTTTGTGTTTTATCATTAAGCTCTTCCTGGTTCTATAATATATTATTTTTCAAATATATTTTTCCCCACAAAACAGTCCAGTGTATACTGTGTAATTAATACAATGACAATATCAAAGTGGATTTATTTATTTAATTAATTGTTTTAATAGTAACAAGATACATTTAATACTTGCACCCTGTTACAGAGTTCATAGTAGTGACTGCATAATGTTGGAGTCCATATTTACATATATGTATACTAAACAGAAAATAAGTGCGGACTCACTTTATATTAAGTGGCCTTAACTACTATGTACTTACATTTAAATTAATCATTTGATACAATGCACTTATTGTGTACATACATGTTTTTACATTGTAGTTATATTTTAAAAACACCTGCATGTAATTACATCTGTATAATTACACGGTTGACCCATCCCTTAACCCTTATCCCTACCCTTAAACCTACCCATATCACCAAAACTGTCCCTAACCTTACCCGTATCCCACCTCAATAGCAGCAAAAGTGTTTTGCAATTCAATATGAATCCAATAAGTACATTGTACTTATTTTTTTATGTAAGAACATAGTAGTTAAGGCCACTTAATATAAAGTGGGACCATAAGTGCTAAAATTTTCCTCATGGCTGAGGCTATCCCTCGATTTATGACAAGGTTCCACACAATCCCAGACATATGAAATTAGGAAAATCTCTTTGTTACATTAATGAGGTAGATCAAAGCCTGTTTGAATGGGACATAGTTGTAATTGGCAACATTGTCAAAAACAACTGCAAGGTCGGGGTAATACTGTGAAAAGTGCTGCTCTGCTCTCACTTTGTCTGCCTCAGACAGAAAGGGGTCACTTTTGAAAGAAGATATTCTGGTGAGGGATGATCCCATGTCCCTGTCATACATGTCAGCTGCTACCGTGGCATCTGGTAGAAGATCTGCTGTGATTTTTCTCGGTGTTCCTGTCCCAGCCAGCTGGTTTGGTATCCCTCTCCCTGTATCAACACAAACAATTTCTTATGTTTAATAGTAAATCTCTTCTAGAACATATGTAGTTTGTGTTTGTAAAATAGCCTGAAAGCATTATTAACAAATCCATCTGGATCCATCTCATTATGAACAAATCCAATTCGCATAACGCAACATACCTGGGATCCTGTGAGCATTCCATGAAATCTATTTATTCCAATCTGGCACATCTGGCCAGTCAGATTGGATGTGCAGAACCTTGTCAGGCTGTCCTCCATATCTATTGCTTCCTGATCTTGTAGTTGTATGAGGGCCTCTTTTAGTGGGTATTTGATTGTTTCCGGTTGTTGATTTCTGGCCACATCCTTTTCACTGTGTGATTCTGTTATAATAATAATAATAATAATAATAATAATAATAATAATAAAAGGTTGGAAGAGGGCTGTACACATTTAGAAACTATAGAAACAAGCAATTAAAGAAAGAATGGTGTGTGGGATGGATGAAATACTCAAAGCACCAACACCATGATGTTGAAGTACACAACCATAAAATCGTACAGTAAGTATTTTCAGCTAAATATACTGGAAGTTCCAAAATGTAACAACTCTTGTAAACTGGCCAGCGTGTATTAGTTTGTCATTCTTCGTACTGCAGTGGAGTATAAAATAGCAGAACATGGATATACTCAAGTACAGGAACCTCAAACTTTTACAGAAAAGCAATAATTGGCCAAATATATTACTTTTCAAGGCTGGTTGATGGCTTGCAGACTAATAACATTACTCTTGTTGACTGAGTTTGGAGGTATGGTGCTCTTTGCTGGTTGTGTCTATTTTCTGACAGCCTCTCTTGCATGTACAGACTGAGGTCAAATTCTTTGCCATGATCCACACGAAGTTGATCCCACATTCCATAATGTGTTACTGCAGGTCTACATAAACAAGTATGACAATTAAAATATTACATTTTATACTTAACATACAATACTGACCTGTACACAGCATCATAGATGGCTAGATTGTTTTTGTATCCATCCACAGCAATTACATGAGTCACTCCAAACATGACCAATTTTTCATTTTGGTCCATGTGTAGCTTGTGTCCCATGTATTCTGCAGTATATGGGTTTGGGTTAAAGTTACGGGTACCCTATACAAGCAAGAAAATATATGAATAACTTAGGTCAGCATAGACATAGGCATGCATGTGTGTGGAATACAAATCGTTACTCTTATAAACTCTTGTAAAAACATGAAACTTATAACTGCTTTATAACATACTTTACGCCGTTCTTCGTGGTATGGGGCATGGGCTGCTCTCAGAACACGTCCAATTCGGACGATTCTCCTGCATGTACTCCAACTGATGACAGGAAGCCTGATCCAGTCCAGTCTGTTAAAAACATACACACGCTCCATCAAATAATACAGCATTATTATTATTTGTTTGACTATTGCTTATTCATTATTTATACCTGATGTATTGCTCGAGAGACTGCAATTTCAAGGTCTGAATCAGAAGAGTGTTCTTTTCTCTGCAAAGTATGTTTGGTAAGTTGTCTCCGGATACTGATCTCAGAGTTTCCCCGCTGGACACCTATTTCTCGCAGCCTTTCAGACATCTCCCTATATGTCACTGCATTCACAAACATATAATAAATTACTGGCATTAGTGTTGTCAAAAGTACTGGTACTTCGGTACCAAGTCGGTACTGAAATTTCCAGTATTGACTTGAATATGACACGAGTGAAGCACAAAGCTTTGTTTACAGAAGAAATAATAGGTTAGCAATTAAATGTGACATCGCAGCCATGGAAACATTTTGGTTCATGCCGAATAAGAGAGGTGTGTGAGTCCATACATTTAAGCTTCGTATTCTGTTTTCCGAATCGCGATCTGGTCACCTGATTAGCAGAGAATTTAACAATATTCCATTAGTTATTCCACTGAACATGGAATCTGTTTCTTTTCCCAAATCTTCACTCACGCAGGGGATTATAAACGTTTCTTTCGTTCGCATTTAGGCCTATTATAGGCTATTCGCATTCTTTACTGTGGTAAAGTAGAAAAAACACTGTAGGACAGAAACCTTTTTGCTTGCACGTCAGTTTCTATTTAACAGAGTTTGTGCTTGTTATTAGACTTTATAAAGCGCGTCAAGTTTATTTGTATAGGCGTTTCACACACCAGTGATGTTTACTTTCGTTTTCTCTGGCAGCGCTATATCAAACATAGCCTGAATGTCTTGCCCCTGCGGAGGATAAAACACGCTCTTCAGACCTTTTACAACAAGTGTCAGTTGTTTGTAACATCAGGAAATAACGAAGATATTATTAAAGAGAAATGGTCTCTTTCCTGCTCGTGTCCCACATCCCTCTCAAAGCGCAAAGCAGTCTATATCAAAGTAATAACGGGACTTTGGCTATAGCCTATATGACGCGTCTTTGTGTGGAAATAAAAAACGAATGCTTTTTGAAATAATATTTAACTTTCTTATTATTTAGGTTACCATTATTTACCGATATTTATTTCATAGTTTTACAGGCTGTAGTGTGTTGTTTCTCTGACGGAATAGCCAAAATAAACACGCACGTCTGTTACCCCTGTTGAAAAAACGAGCATATGCTGGTAAAGTAGGTTTTGAAGCTGGTATGCTGGTTTGAGCTGGTTTATGCTGGTCCAGGACCATCTTAGGACTAGTATGGACCAGCAGGACCAGTTTAGGACCAGCATTTGACCAGCATACAGCTTCAAAACCTACCTTACCAGCATATGCTGGTTTTTTCAACAGTACACAATGGATGTTTGAGCATTTAATTAATTATTTATTTTTTTATAGTTCAAAATTTATTTCATTGAGGTAGCCTACACAATGTGTACACACAAACACACACACTCCAAATCATATTTAATGTTTTTAAAATAGGCTATATAAAATAGTAAAATAGTTCCAATAGATTTTACTGTGGTACCGAAATTGGTACCAAGAACCGTAAAATTTTCATGGTATCGGTACCGACTACTGGAATTTTGGTACCGTGACAACACTAACTGGCATGTATGACTCGAGTGATGCCATTGTGGGTCTTTCGGCATACCAGTCACCAGAAATGATCACAGGCTATTAGCGCGGCTATTCATTGCGCATGCGCAAAGCGCAGCATGCAGCTGTAAACACAGTGAGAACTGGAAAAATAAAGAAAAACGTAAATTAGCCGTATTATTTCGTTTTGGTTTTTCGGTTTATTTGTTTTTCGGTTTTGAGCTGAAAACTGGGGAAAAGACATCAGCTTTCATTTTTTGGTTCATACAGAACCACAGAAAAACGAAATATCGACCTATCGACGATTTTTCATTTGCCAGATTAAATGAAATAATTGAATGGTCAGATGATACATGGACCTTTGTATATACATTTCTGAAATTACACAACTTGCACACTCTTGATTCCAGATTATTGAAATGTTGACATGCACTCCCTGTAAAGCTGCTTTGAAACAGTGAAAAGCACTATACAAATAAATGTGAATTGAACTGAATTGAACAATGTTATGTACACTAAATCAGCATAAGATGTTTTTGTGTGAGAGCCCTGAGAACACAGATACAGATGCTCCAGAAAGAACATCTCCCAAACAATGAGGACTATTTGGCTTGATGAATATTTCTGATTCTTTGTCTTAGGAAAATAACATTAACCTATAGTTCAGGTACAACACACACACACACACACACACACACACACACACACACACACACTTGTTCTAAAAAGATCATGCCCACATGTCATTTTAATGGATATAGCCAGTGTGGTGTAGGGGTAATACTTCCTTAATGTCTTGACTCAGATATTTTGACTCAATTAACATATGCCTCATTGGCCAAACAGCACAGATCTTTACACCAAGGTGTAAAATTTGCCAGGGTGACTTCCACACCACAATGAAAGGAAAAACATGGCCACCATCAGTTCCCAACAGATTAAAAGAAGCCAGATACCCAGGATTCACCAAAATGTCATAAAAATTCCAATCTGGGGTAAGATATAGCTCCCATAAATATACCCATATATCTAACTATAAATTCAACTCACCCTATATCTCATTGACACTCTTGACCTGCCAATCAGGGGGACAACAGCAATAAATTCAGCCATAAAAACAGCCATTGACAACCACTGACCTGCCAATCAAGACTTACAGCACTCATAAAACATATCTGACATCCACTGACCAGTCAGCTTGAGTGACAACACACAGAACATTTGGGTCATAAATTTAGCTATAAATTATGCCATAAATCATCATTCTGACACAAGGTGTATGATACTCTACTGACATTAATTCAGGGGCAAGGTTTTTATCAATACCTCTAAAAAGCATGAGAGTACCCGAGGGAATTGAATCAAAAACAATTGAAAACTCTCTTGGTATTTTATAATAAGAAAGGAATTCATCATAAGAGAAGAGCATTCCTTCTTTGTTACATAATTGACTAACTAACTTAATATTATTGTCAAACCAATTCTTAAAAACAAAAGAGATTTGTGTTTGTATAGAATGTTTCTGTTATTCCAAATGAAATAATGATGAGGAGAAAAATGATGCTTATTTGTTGCATTTGTTTGTGAAAGGCAGATAACTTTGCTGGGATTTTATCTATATTATAATTGCACATCAAAACAAAATTGAGACCACCAAAATTTGACAAAACATAATGAGGAATAAAGTTCCAGACAGAAGTGGGATTTTTTAGGTGATGCTTAATCCAATTAATCTTGAAGGTGTGGGTCATAGTGGTGAAATCAAAGAAATTAAGGCCACCATTCTCATATATATTCATAATTTTTTAATATAGTGTGTTCAATTTTTCCAAAGGAAATCAAAGAGCATTTTATCTCTATTCGTATTAGTGTGTTTATCAAGATACAGAGATAAATAGGCATATGTTAGTCGGGCTATACCTTCAGCCTTTGTAAGAAGAACTCTCCTCTTTAGAGACAGGTCTGTTTGAAGCCAGAAGTTGCGTTTCCTTTTTGTTTTATCAATTATGGACAAAAGACGAAGAAATCACTCTTGACTGAATAGCTTTTGTAACTTAATGTTTCATCTTTATTTAATTATTCAAAGACGTTTATATGCAGTTATTTTATATTTGATTACTATTCTGTACCTGAAAACTGTTGTTAGATAAACCTGTAAAGCATTGTTGATTTTTTTTTTTCTATGGGTGCTTTGGTGTACATAAATATATGAATTATATTAAATCATATAATTTGGTTATTTGGTGTCTTTTTTTGGGAAAGACATCTAAATTTACCTTGAAAAAAGCTGAAAAGTACACACACAGTTAGGGTGATATTAAATGACTTAAGCAATATAAGACTTTGGATATATTGCCCATCTCTAAGTCGTTCATTCCCTGTGCGACTTCTTGCAGCTCTACACTATACTGATTACTTTGCAATCACAGTTTTGTTTTTAAGTTTTCACTTTTTCGTAACAATAAATGTCAAATCTTGCTCAAACAGGTTTTATGGGAGTGGCTTTAGATCAAAGGAAGCCGTTACACACGCCCTCCTCATTAGCATACAGACAAAGAAGTGTAGAAATAAATAAATAAATGTAGACATAAACACATATATACATAAATAAATGTGGAAAAAATACAATTATGTCACAAATATTAAAAATGTGCTCTACCAATAAAAGAGGTTTCTTTTGAGCTGTCAACTGAGCTGAACAAAGGTGACAAACGAACTCTTACAGAGCTCAAACTTAATTAATTAAAAGACATTACGTTTCGGCTGTCATCAGATAACAAGAGGAACAATCTCACACTGCAGCTCGACTGATTGAGAGGAAGTTTCCTAATAAGATTAGGGGATAAAGAGGCGAGGAAGAAGTTCAATGAATCAAACTTTAAAGAAAACATAGAAACTCAATGGAACAAACTATAAATCAGTTTTCAAAAAAACTAATTCCATAACAAATATTGAAAAGAAAATAGAAGCTAAATGGAACAAGCTTTGAATCAGTTTTCAGGTTACATATACATAGACTTAAAAAATAAATACAAATATGAGCTTCACATTAGTATTCATTTAAAGAAAAACAAAAATGGGAAACAATGTATTCAAAGTAAGAATCTAAAAAGTTTCTCTAGATTGGTTCTTCACATCAATATCTCCTCCTCGACCTGCTGATGGATTTGTTCAATGCCAAAGTAAAAAACAAACAAAATGTTGAGCTACAGGGTAAACGTTACATGAATTACACGTGATGACACTTTTATACATATATTTTACCTGTTCTAGGATGTGGAAAACTTTTCAACCTGACAGAAGTTCAGCTGTAGTATTAATGTGATGAAGAGAAAACAAGAGACTCTATAACATCTCACTGTTACTGATTCATCATGAGCTCAAAGTATTATGGGTAGAATCTCACTACAGACTGTTCTGATTCATCAACACAGTTTCACTGATGATTTATAATAAACAGTAAACCCAGGATAGAGCGGTTGAGTGAATGTGGTCTGGACTGTGTGGATGAGGCTCATTGTGTCTCCAGAGACGCTGTAGAAGGACAGAGTTCCTGCTCTGTGATCCACATACACTCCTATTCTACTGCTGATGGACTTTACAGGGAGTTTAGTCTGTATGTTATTGTGTATGAATGAGTAACTGGAGGAAGAGCAGATCAAACTCCAGGACTGATCATTATATCCAAACCAACACTCATTACCCTGTCCCTTCCTGCTGATGCTCTTATATGACACTGATATATACACAAATCCACTCCACTCAATCTCCCAGTAACAGAGTCGATCACACACACTCTCTCTACACAACACCTGACACCTCTGATCAAATCTGTCTGGATGATCAGGATACGACTGGAGTGTGTCAATGCCAGTGATCGCTCTGTTCCTCTCAGACAGACGGAGGTATTTATTCACTGTGTTCAGATCCAGATTGAGCTGACGGGAATCTGATGAAGATAAAACACATCACAATCAGGAATCATCAATCTGTCTGATATCCTGTACAAATCATCATTATTATTATTATCCAACATTTTCTAAATGCCTTCCCTGAATATTAATATTGGTTATTATTCTGTGTTTATTATAATTAGGCCTATTATTATATTTACACCATTCATATGTTTGGGATCAATATGATTCTTTTCCAAAGAAACTGACACTTTCATTCAGTGAGGATCTTTAACTCCCTGAGGTCTGAAAATGCGCCGGCGCGTTTTGCAGGATTTTTTTCACATTGCAGCAAAACAGACTTAAAATACTCCGTCATTTCTTGTCATAGAGACATAAGTAATATATCAATTGAAACTATAGAATGTCTTCTTTTATTTGTATACACTCAGTGTAAAAACACAATGTTGTGCTTTTTGTAAAATAAAGAAAACTAACATGATGCGTGATCTCTCGTCTCCCTCTGAACGAACTCCAATCTGATAGTTCTCAGAAAATGAACTGTAACTTATGAATACTAATGACAAAAAAAATGACACTTACGTCTAAAGAAACGTTGAAATGTCAGGTTTTAAATCGTGCAAGTCAAATCGAAAACAAACATTCTGTGTTTATGTAATCTGTATGAAAAGAGAGCCATGTCAGAAGTCTGTGATTCAGCTCATTATCCGCTAATGCGGCCACGCCCACAGAGCCAGCGCTATTCAGACGCAAATTCAGAGGCAATACATGCATTCATCGTCTCAATCGTGTATTTATTGTCTTGAAAAGTGTTTATTTGGATGTTAAAGCAATAGTTAGCGATCTCTAGAAGACATGCAGTTAGTTCCTAGTTCCTTTTCTTCTTTATATGAATTTGTGGACTAAAGGTGTACAGAGAGCGCCCTCCGGCTGCAAGTATGAATTAAAACACCATTCCTGAAATGTCCTCTTCTTCTTTAGAATAATTTGTGGACTAAAGGTGTACAGAGAGCGCCCTCCGGCTGCAAGTATGAATTGAAAAAACAGTATCCAGCACTCATAGTGATGACAATAAATATTACTTCTCAGTATAGAAAATTGACATAAATATATAAGAATCCATCAATATTTCTCCAAATGTGCATGCTTTTAAGCTAAAAGCCTATATAAAATGCCATAGAGGTAACATAATTGTTCAGACACTTTGCATCACAGAAATACATTATATTTTAAAGAATATAATAGAATACCATTATTTTAAATTGTAATAATATTTCACAGTATTGCTGTTTATGATGAGCTGAGACATGATTACAGAGGGTTTTTTTCACAGCCTACCTGACTGAATGGCCTCATTAATATGCAAGTCATTTCAGGTCATTATTATGTGATTCTTTTGTCTTCTCAGGTGTAAATGGCCCATTATTCATGCAGATTCACGCCTCCACGCATACTGTGTTTCTTGACAAAAAGTGTCTTACAAAAACTAAATCAATATATTGTTTTATATGAAGGAGTAGGCAGCATAATTTTTACATAATTCTGAAGCAAAAACTCTAGTCTACAACCTCCAATACCCAAAAGTCTTGTGAACACAGATTTAATATACTTTTTTTGGCCTTATTTCAGTGACTTAAGTTTTTTTGTTTTTTCAATAACCACGCATAAACATTATTCCTTCAAAAATACAAACATGTACATACATGTTCCTCACATATTATTGTAGCCTAGTTTGTGCTGAATACAGTGTAATGACACTTTTGTCATTTATATGTTTATGAACAACTGAAAAAAGCACAAATGTCAGGGCATGTCAAAACTTCTCCAAGCCCCAAATCAGCCTCAGAGGGTTAAGTAGATTCAACAGTAAGTGTAACTAGATAAAAAAGTGTGTAGACAAACTTCAAGTCGGCTTGAAAGTTTGAAAAAATGTGTTTTAGTTTTGTAGTTTTAAAAGCCAGTTATATGTTGCTATGCAGTTACTAGAGCATTCTGGGTAGTTGCTAGGGTGTTCCTATGCAGTTACTAAGGTACTCTGTGTAGCTGCTGGGTGTTTCTATGCGGTTGCTGATATTCGGTTGCTAGGATATTCTGGATCAGGGTGAATGCTATTGCTATGTGGTTGCTAGGATACTCAAATGGTTGCTACAGTGTTGCTATGTGGTTGCTAGGACATTCTGGGTGGTTGCTAGGATATTGCTATGTGGTTACTAGGGTACTCTGAGTGGTTGCTATGTGGTTGCTAGGCATTCTGGGTGGTTACTAGGGTGTTGCTATGCGGTTACTAGGGTTCTCAGGGTGGTTGCTAGGGTGTTGCTGTGTGTTTGCTAGTATGTATCATCACTTTGCTAGCATGTTTTAAAAAGGGACATATCATGAAAATCAGACTTTTTTTTTGAGTTTGATGATTGTAACCAACCATAAAGGTTAACAATAAGGATGTAGAGAGCATGTTACAACCTCAAGAAGAGGTGAGCCAGATGAAGACTTCAGTGAAGAAGAGGAAGAGTGCTAGAAGAAGACAACAGCATAGGCAACAGAGGAAGGACATCCGGGCCGGCTTAGTAAGGAAGAGATACAGAGACTCATACGCCAACAGCAGAAAGATTGGATCATAGGCATTCATCAATTGATGAGTAATATGAAGTTGGAATGTCCCAAAAATCAGTATAAAAGACTGAGGAGTAAAAGGCCTCCTCAGATGCTGCTGTATTAAGCCTAGAAGGATCTGATACCCTAACAAGGGGAGGTTAACAGCATCTCCAATATTGCTGGGTAAAGCTAGGATATAGAGCTTTTTAGTTTAAGCTGATTCAAGTTTTATTTTGTTTTATTTTGCATTAATTGATTTGTATTGTAACCAATAAACGAGAGATTTTATTGCTACATTTGCCTTCCGTGAGACTTTACTTATAACTACAAACTGAGCCTCAACAAAGAACAACCACAAGGTAGTCTTCTACATTATTCCTGAAGGACTTCAACCTGCTGGCAGCTGAGTATCTTATAGTTTAGACAAGATTTGAGTTTCCTTACCCTTATCTGAATAATCCTATAAATCCACAAAATACATGCCATACCTACATGATCTGATATGCTGCATCAAACAGTTTGTAATGATCCATTTTGAGAGTTATATGTGCTGTGTGAGCTTCTCCTGTAATGTTTATGCCTCAGTGTTTTGGAATCATGAGCTTGGGGGCGGAGATTACAAGCTCATTTGCATTTAAAGGTACACACACCAAATCAACACTTTTTTTCTCCCACCCAAAACAGGCAGATAAACATGGTATAATAAAAATCTATGGGGTATTTTGAGCTGAAACTTCACATTCTGGTGACACCAGAGACTTATATTACATCATTTAAAAAGAGCACATTGCTAGCATAGCAATGTAAATTAGCACATTGCTAACATATCCAAGGCTAGTTGCTAAGATTTGCTATTTACGATTAGATAGATAGATTAGAAATATTACATAAAATGGAAGCTTAAAGGGTTAGTTCACCCAAAAATGAAAATTCTGTCATTTATTACTTACCCTCATGTTGTTCCACACCCGTAAGACCTTCGTTCATCTTCGGAACACAAATTAAGATATTTTAGTTAAAATCTGATGACTCCGTGAGGCCTGCATAGGGAGCAATGACACTTCCTCTCTCAAGATTCATAAAGATACTAAAAACATATTTAAATCAGTTCATGTGAGTACAGTGGTTCAATATTAATATTATAAAGCGACGAGAATATTTTTGGTGCGCCAAAAAAACTAAATAACGACTTATTTAGTGATGGCCGATTTCAAAACACTGATTCAGGAAGCATCGGATCATTATGAATCAGTGCATTGAATCATGATTCTGATCATGTGTCAAACTGCCAAACGGCTGAAATCACGTGACTTTGGCGCTCCGAACAGATTTGACACACTGATTCATTTGTGTTCTGAAGATTAACGAAGGTCTTGCGGGTGTGGAACAACATGAGGGTGAGTAATTAATGACAGAATTTTCATTTTTGGGTGAACTAACCCTTTAATTGAACCTAATGAGCCTCTCGAACTGTCAAAATTTGAACTGGCTCATTTGAATATTCCGTCCATGTAAGTCTATGGGATTTTTCCAAGATTTGATCAGCAATTTTATGAGTTTGGTGGATGTAGCTTGAAAGAGATAAAACACATCAGAATCAGGAACTATGAATCTGATCTTTTAATGTATCTGAACTGTTCATGTTCAATATATCAGCAGAGTCTCAGTACAGCTAAAGGCAGGCTCACACTACAGGACTTTTGGCTGGATTTTGCTGTTGCAGATAGATTTCCAATGTTTGCAACAAAACACCCAGAACGCCACCAAATTGGTGCTTGTTGTGGTCGCAAACATGAGCAGGTCAGTGACGTGATCTGAGCCTGTCTCCAGCAGTCGCAGATGCTGCAATATTTTCAAACCTGTTTGATATTATGCCACATGTTCTTGTAGTGTGAGAGAAGAAACAAAATAATAAACTGCTCATGTACATGATCGCAAGATGACAATTTGATAATTGTTTTATACTAATAAACTAACAATAAATATATTTTTAAAATCTAAACAAGTGGTCTTCAACATTCACATTTAGTTTACTATCGGTTTTATGCTGTACAGACATGAACAGATGCCCATTTTTCCCCCTTTTTGTTGCATCCTTTTTTCTACACATATGACTTGGACTGCAGACATGAGTGGCTCTAAAGTCTCGCATGAATTCATGTGAGAGAACATTTTTTCTTTGTTGATTGGCCACTTGGCCAAAAATCTTGTAGTTTGTGCACCTTATCGCGTTGTGTTGTGTAGTAAGAGCACTGTTAAGACAAGAAGATGACAAGGAAACTTGTTGTGTAGTGTAGGCACCATGGCGATTCATGTAGTGTCATAGTCTACATGAGTGTAGTGTGAGCTCGCCTTTACCATATATC